>NW_026779001.1:15000-181616 GCF_030144855.1 Hypanus sabinus
CAGGTACAGGAGCCACAGGACCCACACCACCAGGTTCAGGTACAGTTATTACCCCTCAGCCATCAGGAAGGAGGTACAGGAGCCTCAGGACCCACACCACCAGGTTCAGGGACAGTTATTACCCCTCATCCATCAGGAAGGAGGTACAGGAGCCTCAGGACCCACACCACCAGGTTCAGGTACTGTTATCACCCCTCAACCATCAGGAAAGAGGTACAGGAGCCTCAGGACCCACACCACCAGGTTCAGGGTCAGATATCACCCCTCAACCATCAGGAAGGAGGTACAGGAGCCTCAGGACCCCCACCACCAGGTTCAGGGACAGTTATTACCCCTCATCCATCAGGAAGGAGGTACAGGAGCCTCAGGACCCACACCACCAGGTTCAGGTACTGTTATCACCCCTCAACCATCAGGAAGGAGGTACAGGAGCCTCAGGACTTGCACCACCAGGCTCCGGGACTGTTATCACCCCTCAACCATCAGTTAGGAGGTACAGGAGCCTCAGGACCCATACCACCAGTTTCAGGTACTGTTATCACCCCTCAACCAGCAGGAAGGAGGTACAGGAGCCTCAGGACCCACACCACCAGGTTCAGGGACTGTTATCACCCCTCAACCATCAGGAAGGAGGTACAGGAGCCTCAGGACTCGTATCACCAGGTTCAGGGACAGATATTACCCCTCAACCATCAGGAAGGAGGTACAGGAGCCTCAGGACCCTCACCACCAGGTTCAGGAACAGTTATCACCCCTCAACCACCAGGAAGGAGGTACAGGAGCCTCAGGACCCACACCACCAGGTTCAGGGACAGATATCACCCCTCAACCATCAGGAAGGAGGTACAGGAGCCTCAGGACCCTCACCACCAGGTTCAGGAACAGTTATCACCCCTCAACCACCAGGAAGGAGGTACAGGAGCCTCAGGACCCACACCACCAGGTTCAGGGACAGATATCACCCCTCAACCATCATGAAGGAGGTACAGGAGCCTCAGGACCCACACCAGCAGGTTCAGGGACAGATATCACCCCTCAACCATCATGAAGGAGGTACAGGAGCCTCAGGACCCACACCAGCAGGTTCAGGGACAGTTATCACCCCTCAACCATCATGAAGGAGGTACAGGAGCCTCAGGACCCACACCAGCAGGTTCAGGGACTGTTATCACCCCTCAACCATCAGGAAGGAGGTACAGGAGCCTCAGGACTCGCACCACCTGGTTCCGGGACTGTTATCACCCCTCAACCATCAGTTAGGAGGTACAGGAGCCTCAGGACCCATACCACCAGGTTCAGGTACTGTTATCACCCCTCAACCATCAGGAAGGAGGTAAAGGAGCCTCAGGACCCACACCACCAGGTTCAGGGACGGTTAATACCCCTCAACCATCAGGAAGGAGGTACAGGAGCCTCAGGACTCGTATCACCAGGTTCAGGGACAGATATTACCCCTCAAGCATCAGGAAGCAGGTACAGGAGCCTCAGGACCCACACCACCAGGTTCAGGGACAGATGTTACCCCTCAACCATCAGGAAGCAGGTACAGGAGCCACAGGACCCACACCACCAGGTTCAGGAACAGTTATTACCCCTCAGCCATCAGGAAGGAGGTACAGGAGCCTCAGGACCCACACCACCAGGTTCAGGGACAGTTATTACCCCTCATCCATCAGGAAGGAGGTACAGGAGCCTCAGGGCCCACATGTTCCAGGACAAATATCACCCCTCAACCATCAGGAAGGAGGTACAGGAGCCTCAGGACCCACACCACCAGGTTCAGGTACTGTTATCACCCCTCAACCATCAGGAAGGAGGTACAGGAGCCTCAGGACCCACACCACCAGGTTCAGGTACTGTTATCACCCCTCAACCATCAGGAAGGAGGTACAGGAGCCTCAGGACTTGCACCACCAGGCTCCGGGACTGTTATCACCCCTCAACCATCAGTTAGGAGGTACAGGAGCCTCAGGACCCATACCACCAGCTTCAGGTACTGTTATCACCCCTCAACCAGCAGGAAGGAGGTACAGGAGCCTCAGGACCCACACCACCAGGTTCAGGGTCAGATATCACCCCTCAACCATCAGGAAGGAGGTACAGGAGCCTCAGGACCCCCACCACCAGGTTCAGGGACTGTTATCACCCCTCAACCATCAGGAAGGAGGTACAGGAGCCTCAGGACTCGTATCACCAGGTTCAGGGACAGATATTACCCCTCAACCATCAGGAAGGAGGTACAGGAGCCTCAGGACCCTCACCACCAGGTTTAGGGACAGTTATCACCCCTCAACCATCATGAAGGAGGTACAGGAGCCTCAGGACCCACACCACCAGGTTCAGGAACAGTTATCACCCCTCAACCACCAGGAAGGAGGTACAGGAGCCTCAGGACCCACACCACCAGGTTCAGGGACAGATATCACCCCTCAACCATCAGGAAGGAGGTACAGGAGCCTCAGGACTCGTATCACCAGGTTCAGGGACAGATATTACCCCTCAATCATCAGGAAGGAGGTACAGGAGCCTCAGGACCTACACCAGCAGGTTCAGGGACAGTTATCACCCCTCAACCATCATGAAGGAGGTACAGGAGCCTCAGGACCCACACCAGCAGGTTCAGGGACAGTTATCACCCCTCAACCATCAGGAAGGAGGTACAGGAGCCTCAGGACCCACAGCACCAGGTTCAGGGACAGTTATTACCCCTCAGCCATCATGAAGGAGGTACAGGAGCCTCAGGACCCATACCACCAGTTTCAGGTACTGTTATCACCCCTCAACCAGCAGGAAGGAGGTACAGGAGCCTCAGGACCTACACCACCAGGTTCAGGGTCAGATATCACCCCTCAACCATCAGGAAGGAGGTACAGGAGCCTCAGGACCCCCAACACCAGGTTCAGGGACTGTTATCACCCCTCAACCATCAGGAAGGAGGTACAGGAGCCTCAGGACTCGTATCACCAGGTTCAGGGACAGATATTACCCCTCAACCATCAGGAAGGAGGTACAGGAGCCTCAGGACCCTCACCACCAGGTTTAGGGACAGTTATCACCCCTCAACCATCATGAAGGAGGTACAGGAGCCTCAGGACCCACACCAGCAGGTTCAGGGACAGTTATCACCCCTCAACCATCATGAAGGAGGTACAGGAGCCTCAGGACCCACACCACCAGGCTCAGGGACTGTTATCACCCCTCAACCATCAGGAAGGAGGTACAGGAGCCTCAGGACCCACAGCACCAGGTTCAGGGACAGTTATTACCCCTCAGCCATCATGAAGGAGGTACAGGAGCCTCTGGACCCACACCACTTGGTTCCCCCTCAAACAGTGGGCTCTTGAATCGGAGGGAATAACTTCACTCACATGATCCTATAATAGTCGCTATTCAATGCGTGTCAGCCTCTGATGCCCCAGAGGAAACTATCCGTTTGTTGAATCCCTGCTTGTCGCTGATGCTCTCCGATCCGGACAGCATCTCGTTGAACCCCTTCTCCCTCTCCAAAGCCTGCACATCGTCCTGCGGTGCAGACGGCAGGGCTGCCATTAGATTTACAAATCGGGTTGTTGCTAATCAGATGACTCTGGGGCTCGGTCAACGTCTCGCCCCAGCGTTACTGGCGGCCGGCGCTCCCTACCGTTCCTGTCTTAAGATGGGGTTATGCTGGGATCCCCAGGTTCATTGACTGTGGCACCTTAGCTCGGGGTTGTACAGTTATTGGCTTGTGTGTGTTTGCAGTCTATTTGGGCAGCCTTTGAATGATTATGTCACGGTCATTACAAGGCTTTAGCGAGAATGCCTGCTGACGTGTTATAATGAATTTTCTGTGAACTGCTGACTTGCTGAGGGGAGAGCTGCACTGGCAGAGCAGGTGAGCGGCCCTGGGGGGACAACAGCTGAGGAGGGGCTGGGGAATAATTCTCTCCATTCCGAGAGAAGCTTCACCCTTCTTCCATCAGCGTAAAGCGGGCCGACTTTCCCGTTCTCTTTCGCTGCTGGTGGGACGCCTGCCCAATCTGACGGCCGCGTTTCCTCCGTCAGAACAGTGACTCGACGGGCCTAATCGCCAGTAAGTGCTCGGCACGATTGGAAGGGCTGTGCCTGAATTTGGGTCTCTCTCTCTCTCTCGCGCAGCGGCAACAGCTTAAGAGCCCAGCGGGGTTTTGGAACTGATACAGGGATTTAATCATAAATCCCTCAATCCTTATTGGGAGCTTGGAGCTGGCGACTTTACCCTCTTACTGAGAGCTTGGAGGAGGGTGTCGGTTGTAGCCGACGTTCCGATGACGAGCTGTCTGCCAACTTCGTCGGGCCCGTCTGGCCTGTTGGTACTTCCACCCCCTGTCGGCCGTCCCTCCCGATTGGCTGGTCCTCGTCCAATCAGGTTTCCGCCCTCCCGCCGCGCCTGCAAGCGAGCTCCGATTCCTCCTTTTTGGGTCGAGGCCCTCGTCTCCGTTGAAATTCTTCTCCCTCACTGGCTTCCTTTCAGCAGCCGGTCCCAAGGCCCACTGTGGCCCCGGCAGGAGCCTTGTGGCCCTCGGGAATGGACCGTTCTGCCGCTCCTCCGGGGTAACGCCCTCCTTGAGCCAGGTTTCCTCCGTGCGTCGCGCCTGGCCGGTATACGCTGCTCCGCGTTCACAGGGAACCCTGTAGACGCCGGCCGTCCCGGGTCCCGGGTCCCCTTCGACCTGCATCCGGTCTAACCCGAGACTCCTCGGTTTACCCTCAGTGTTGTTTTGGCAGTCGAGTTGCTGGCTGTAACTCTTTTACGCCAGACGTCGTTCTCCCACTTTGGCGTCCAAGGTATCCCGGAACAGGTGGCCAGGGCTCCAGAGCTCCCTGTCCCGGCGGAGGGCGGTTAACGGGACATACCGGGGGATCCGGAGGGATGTGGGGAGGGGAGGAAAGGCGGCTGGGACCTGCTGTGCGCAGTGCAGCTCTCGATGGCAAAGCAGCCCCTGCGATCAGCGCCGCAGCTGGCAGAGGACTGACGTCAGGCACCCGCTGGTTGTTGTGCCCCTGGTGATAGCGGGGCCGCTCGGAAAGCCGCGTTCGAAAGCCGCTGTAACGGAATGCAATCCTTTTTTTTAAAAAAAACACAACTGCAAGTACGTCGTGACTGGGCCTTCTGATTTAAACGTCTGATGTCGAGGGATGGAATTGTGCAGCCGGGAGCCGGAATGAGGGTGAATATCACTGGCGCGCCTCGTGAATTCTGTTGACTCAGCGGCAGCAGTACGCTGCAAAATACACGGTAGCAACGAACAAAAAGAAAGATAAATAAGTAAATCAATTGCAGAAAGTACACGTATGTTAAACAATTAAATTAAAGACTGCAAAAACAGGAAAAAGTGAGGTAGTGTTCACGGGTTCAATATCCATTTAGGAATCGGATGACAAGAGGGGAAGAAGCTGTTCTTGAATCGCTGAGTGTGTGTCTTCAGGCTCCTGTACCTCCTCCCTGATGGCAGAGGGGAAGAAGCTGTTCCTGAATCACTGAGTGTGTGTCTTCAGGCTCCTGTACCTCCTCCCTGATGGCGGAGGGGAAGAAGCTGTTCCTGAATCACTGAGTGCGTGTCTTCAGGCTCCTGTACCTCCTCCCTGATGGCGGAGGGGAAGAAGCTGTTCCTGAATCGCTGAGTGTGTCTCTTCAGGCTCCTGTACCTCCTCCCTGATGGTAGCAATGAGAAGAGGGCGTGCCCTGGAGGATGGATGCTGCCTTCCTGAGGCACCGCTTCTTGAAGATGTTCTGGATAGTACGGAGGCTGGTAACCGTGATGGAGCCGGCTGACTTTACAACTTTACAAACCTGTGCCGTAGCGCCCCCGTACCAGACGGTGATGCAGCCTGTCAGAATGCTCTCTGCGGCACGTCTGCGGAAGTCTTCAGGTGTTTGCCGTGACAAACCATATCAAGCAGATGCAGGCCATTCACCCCATCTGCACGCTGATCCATGAGGACCAAATCCTTCTGTGGCTTCCTATTTACCCGAAGGTCAAAACACATCTCATCGGGAGTGTTTTCTACTAATTCCCTCTGTCTCTTCCAGCAGTGGATACATACGTTGACGACACTTTGTGTTTAAGGCAAAAATTTCCCTCAGATGCCTGCTTAATATAACTGCCCGTTACTTAAGCCAGGACTGAAGGTATTACATCGTAAACCAGCGAGTTGTTTGTTACGTCTCCCCTCTCGCTGTGAAACGGGAACACCTCTTTCTCTATTATTAGGGAGGGAGGGAGAGAGCCGGTGGTGTGTCAAATACCGTGTGAACGAGTAGTCTTTGGGGTTCTGCGAGTCCGTGTCTTTATTGATGCTTTGCTGCACGCTCGAGTGCTCGGTGGGGGGGGGGCGGCAGGTGCGGGTGCTTTTCTTTTGCTGTTGGGGGGGTGAGGGATCGTTGCTTTGCTGTTGCTTGGGCCTGGGAGGGGGAGCTTGGGGGGGGCTTTGGGGTTCTGACGTTTAACTGTCATCCACTCTTCTGGGGGCCACTCCTCTGTTTTCGCGGATGCTTGTGAAGAGCAAGGATTTCAGGATGTGTGTTGCACACGTTTCTCTGACGTTAAACGTACCTGTCGAGACTGTTGAAGGATTCTCTGTATCGCCTCGTGGCCAGCAATTTTGTTTGGCCAGTCGGGGTTGTTGGGCCTGAGCCGAACCCGCGAACCCGGAGGACCGGTAGATTGACTCAGGATTCATTGATTCTCTTGTGGTTATTGATCTGTTGAGTATGCCTGCAAGAAAATGAATCTCGGGCTTGTGTATGGTGACCTGTTTGATGGTCAGTTCACTTTGAAGTTTGAATTTTGGTCTTGGTGAACTAATACCACGTTAAGTCCAAATATCGAAACAGATTTCTATGTTTACGAAGAGCTGCACACATTTATAAAGCGAGGGCGCCTAAGACTTTTGCACAGTTCTCTGGTCACTTTAGCACCCGTCCTTAGGGACTTGCATCGCCCAAGACATGTCCTCTTCCCGTTGCTACCATCAAGGATGCCTGAAGACACACACTCAGCGATTCAGGAACAGCTTCTTCCCCTCTGCCATCAGGGAGGAGGTACAGGAGCCTGAAGACACACACTCAGCGATTCAGGAACAGCTTCTTCCCCTCCGCCATCAGGGAGGAGATACAGGAGCCTGAAGACACACACTCAGCGATTCAGGAACAGCTTCTTCCCCTCTGCCATCAGGGAGGAGGTACAGGAGCCTGAAGACACACACTCAGCGATTCAGGAACAGCTTCTTCCCCGCCGCCATCGGGGAGGAGGTACAGGAGCCTGAAGACACACACTCAGCGATTCAGGAACAGCTTCTTCCCCTCCGCCATCAGGGAGGGGGTACAGGAGCCTGAAGACACACACTCAACGATTCAGGAACAGCTTCTTCCCCTCCGCCATCAGGGAGGGGGTACAGGAGCCTGAAGACACACACTCAAAGATTCAGGAACAGCTTCTTCCCCTCCGCCATCAGGGAGGAGGTACAGGAGCCTGAAGACACACACTCTGCGATTTAGGAACAGCTTCTTCCCCTCCGCCAGCAGTTTTCTGAACGGACGTTGAACCCACGAACACAACCTCACTACTTTTTTCCTCTCTTTCTGCACCACTTAGTTAATTTATTTTTAAAATATACTGACCGTAATTTATAGTTTTTATTTTTATGTATTGCGAAACTACAAATTTCACGATGCGGGCCGATGATATTAAACCTGACTCTGGTTCTGAGCTTGAGAAGAATGGTTGAGACCAGAGTTGATCCGCAGATGAGTGGAGCAGACCCAGAGGACCAGGTGTCCTTCCCGGGCTGTGACCAACCTCCACATGATGGTAGACACAGACATGGTGGTTTGAACATTGAAAGGCCAACCTGCCCTTGGCTGCTGAGAAGACAAACCCGCCCATGAAGGTAAACCTGCCAATGGTTGTAGATAAACCAAACCCCATGGTTGTAGATAAACCAAACCCCATGGTTGTAGATAAACCAAACCTGCCCATGGTTGTAGATAAACCAAACCCCACGGTTGTAGATAAACCAAACCTGTCCATGGTTGTAGATAAACCAAACTGTCCGTGGTTGTAGATAAACCAAACCTGTCCATGGTTGTAGATAAACCAAACCTGTGCATGGTTGTAGATAAACCAAACTGTCCGTGGTTGTAGATAAACCAAACCTGTCCATGGTTGTAGATAAACCAAACCTGTGCATGGTTGTAGATAAACCAAACTGTCCGTGGTTGTAGATAAACCAAACCTGTCCATGGTTGTAGATAAACCAAACCTGTCCATGGTTGTAGATAAACCAAACCTGTGCATGGTTGTAGATAAACCAAACTGTCCGTGGTTGTAGATAAACCAAACCTGTCCATGGTTGTAGATAAACCAAACCCCATGGTTGTAGATAAACCAAACCCCATGGTTGTAGATAAACCAAACCCCATGGTTGTAGATAAACCAAACCCCATGGTTGTAGATAAACCAAACCCCATGGTTGTAGATAAACCAAACCCCATGGTTGTAGATAAACCAAACCTGTCCATGGTTGTAGATAAACCAAACCTGTCCATGGTTGTAGATAAACCAAACTGTCCGTGGTTGTAGATAAACCAAACCCCATGGTTGTAGATAAACCAAACCCCATGGTTGTAGATAAACCAAACCTGTCCATGGTTGTAGATAAACCAAACCCCATGGTTGTAGATAAACCAAACCCCATGGTTGTAGATAAACCAAACCTGTCCATGGTTGTAGATAAACCAAACCTGTCCATGGTTGTAGATAAACCAAACTGTCCGTGGTTGTAGATAAACCAAACCCCATGGTTGTAGATAAACCAAACCCCATGGTTGTAGATAAACCAAACCTGTCCATGGTTGTAGATAAACCAAACCTGTCCGTGGTTGTAGATAAACCAAACCTGTCCATGGTTGTAGATAAACCAAACCCCATGGTTGTAGATAAACCAAACCCCATGGTTGTAGATAAACCAAACCTGTCAATGGTTGTAGATAAACCAAACCCCATGGTTGTAGATAAACCAAACTGTCCGTGGTTGTAGATAAACCAAACCTGTCAATGGTTGTAGATAAACCAAACCCCATGGTTGTAGATAAACCAAACCTGTCCATGGTTGTAGATAAACCAAACCTGTGCATGGTTGTAGATAAACCAAACTGTCCGTGGTTGTAGATAAACCAAACCTGTCCATGGTTGTAGATAAACCAAACCTGTCCATGGTTGTAGATAAACCAAACCCCATGGTTGTAGATAAACCAAACCCCATGGTTGTAGATAAACCAAACCCCATGGTTGTAGATAAACCAAACCCCATGGTTGTAGATAAACCAAATCCCATGGTTGTAGATAAACCAAACCCCATGGTTGTAGATAAACCAAACCTGTCCATGGTTGCAGAAAAACCAAACCTGTCCATGGTTGTAGATAAACCAAACCCCATGGTTGTAGATAAACCAAACCCCATGGTTGTAGATAAACCAAACCTGTCCATGGTTGTAGATAAACCAAACCCCATGGTTGTAGATAAACCAAACCTGTCCATGGTTGTAGATAAACCAAACCCCATGGTTGTAGATAAACCAAACCTGTCCATGGTTGTAGATAAACCAAACCTGTCCATGGTTGTAGATAAACCAAACCCCATGGTTGTAGATAAACCAAACCTGTCCATGGTTGTAGATAAACCAAACCCCATGGTTGTAGATAAACCAAACCTGTCCATGGTTGTAGATAAACCAAACCCCATGGTTGTAGATAAACCAAACCTGTCCATGGTTGTAGATAAACCAAACCCCATGGTTGTAGATAAACCAAACCCCATGGTTGTAGATAAACCAAACCCCATGGTTGTAGATAAACCAAACCTGTCCATGGTTGTAGATAAACCAAACCTGCCCATGGTTGTAGATAAACCAAACCCCATGGTTGTAGATAAACCAAACCTGTCCATGGTTGTAGATAAACCAAACTGTCCGTGGTTGTAGATAAACCAAACCTGTCCATGGTTGTAGATAAACCAAACCTGTGCATGGTTGTAGATAAACCAAACTGTCCGTGGTTGTAGATAAACCAAACCTGTCCATGGTTGTAGATAAACCAAACCTGTCCATGGTTGTAGATAAACCAAACCCCATGGTTGTAGATAAACCAAACCCCATGGTTGTAGATAAACCAAACCCCATGGTTGTAGATAAACCAAACCCCATGGTTGTAGATAAACCAAATCCCATGGTTGTAGATAAACCAAACCCCATGGTTGTAGATAAACCAAACCTGTCCATGGTTGCAGAAAAACCAAACCTGTCCATGGTTGTAGATAAACCAAACCCCATGGTTGTAGATAAACCAAACCCCATGGTTGTAGATAAACCAAACCTGTCCATGGTTGTAGATAAACCAAACCCCATGGTTGTAGATAAACCAAACCTCTCCATGGTTGTAGATAAACCAAACCCCATGGTTGTAGATAAACCAAACCTGTCCATGGTTGTAGATAAACCAAACCTGTCCATGGTTGTAGATAAACCAAACCCCATGGTTGTAGATAAACCAAACCTGTCCATGGTTGTAGATAAACCAAACCCCATGGTTGTAGATAAACCAAACCTGTCCATGGTTGTAGATAAACCAAACCCCATGGTTGTAGATAAACCAAACCTGTCCATGGTTGTAGATAAACCAAACCCCATGGTTGTAGATAAACCAAACCCCATGGTTGTAGATAAACCAAACCCCATGGTTGTAGATAAACCAAACCTGTCCATGGTTGTAGATAAACCAAACCTGTCAATGGTTGTAGATAAACCAAACCCCATGGTTGTAGATAAACCAAACCTGTCCATGGTTGTAGATAAACCAAACCCCATGGTTGTAGATAAACCAAACCTGTCAATGGTTGTAGATAAACCAAACCCCATGGTTGTAGATAAACCAAACCCCATGGTTGTAGATAAACCAAACCTGTCAATGGTTGTAGATAAACCAAACCCCATGGTTGTAGATAAACTAAACCCCATGGTTGTAGATAAACCAAACCTGTCAATGGTTGTAGATAAACTAAACCCCATGGTTGTAGATAAACCAAACCTGTCCATGGTTGCAGATAAACCTAACTGTCCGTGGTTGTAGATACGGTATTGGCTTATATGCAGTCTGCTGAAGCCTTTACTTCTTTGTGATTCATTTTGTTGATGTAACAGACCTCAACACCAAAGGTTAAGTTGAATATTTATTAGGCCTTTCAGGAAGTTCTGCCGTCGAAATGATCTACAACCATCGATATACTTTTCATAGGAACCCGCTGTATATTGGCGTGCACGTTCAGCGGGAATAACGACATCGTCGGCTGTGTGTGTCCGTTGCTGACGGGGGGGGGGGATGGACAATGGCCTCAGCCTCAGGGAGAACCTACCACCCAGTGTGCTCGCTTGATCCTCCAGCACTGTCCCAGGAGTGCGTGGGAATCATCAACCTCCAATCCTGAGTTGGCTTTGAGGATCCGTCCTCCTAACTCCTGAGGCCAGGATTTTCCCCGCGGGACCGTGGCTGCCCAGCACGGCTTCTTCTCGGCTGCTCGAGTTGAAATGGTTCGGCACAGACTAGATGGGCCAGAGGGTCTGTTTCAGCGCTGTACATTTCCGCGGCCCTACTTTATAGCACTCGTACGTTTGAGAGTGACCGATATTAGACGCAGGAGCGGAATCGGGCCATGCGGCCCGGCGAGTCTGCCCCGCCATATCGTCGTTCTCCCTCTCAGCCCCAGTCTCCTGCCTTCTCCTGCCTTCTCCCCCGTATCCCTTCATGCCCTGACCCACCAGAATCGATCAACCTCTGCCTTAAATTTACTTGGCCTCCACAGCCGCCTGTGGGAATGAATCCACAGATTCACCCCTCACTTGCTCAAAAGCTTCCTCCTCATCCTCGTTCTGTAAAAGGAGGCTGTGGCCTCTGGTCCTAGACTCCCCCACTACAGGAAACATCCTCTCCACACCCACTCTATCTGTGTCCTCTGGTCCTAGACTCCCCCACTATAGGAAACATCCTCTCCCCATCCAGTCTATCTGTGTCCTCTGGTCCTAGACTCCCCCACTACAGGAAACATCCTCTCCACACCCACTCTATCTGTGTCCTCTGGTCCTAGACTCCCCCACTATAGGAAACATCCTCTCCCCATCCAGTCTATCTGTGTCCTCTGGTCCTAGACTCCCCCACTATAGGAAACATCCTCTCCCCATCCACTCTATCTGTGTCCTCTAGTCCTTGACGCCCACACTATAGGAAACATCCTCTCCACATCCACTCTATCTGTGTCCTCTAGTCCTTGACGCCCACACTACAGGAAACATCCTCTCCACACCCACTCTATCTGTGTCCTCTGGTCCTAGACTCCCCCACTATAGGAAACATCCTCTCCCCATCCAGTCTATCTGTGTCCTCTGGTCCTAGACTCCCCCACTATAGGAAACATCCTCTCCCCATCCACTCTATCTGTGTCCTCTAGTCCTTGACGCCCACACTATAGGAAACATCCTCTCCACATCCACTCTATCTGTGTCCTCTGGTCCTAGACTCCTCCACTATAGGAAACATCCTCTCCACATCCACTCCATCTGTGTCCTCTGGTCCTAGACTCCCCCACTATAGGAAACATCCTCTCCACATCCACTCTATCTGTGTCCTCTGGTCCTAGACTCCCCCACTATAGGAAACATCCTCTCCACACCCACTCTATCTGTGTCCTCTGGTCCTAGACTCCCCCACTATAGGAAACATCCTCTCCACATCCACTCCATCTGTGTCCTCTGGTCCTAGACTCCCCCACTATAGGAAACATCCTCTCCACACACTCTATCTGTGTCCTCTGGTCCCAGACTCCCCCACTATAGGAAACATCCTCTCCACATCCACTCTATCTGTGTCCTCTGGTCCTAGACTCCCCCACTATAGGAAACATCCTCTCCACACCCACTCTATCTGTGTCCTCTGGTCCTAGACTCCCCCACTATAGGAAACATCCTCTCCACATCCACTCCATCTGTGTCCTCTGGTCCTAGACTCCCCCACTATAGGAAACATCCTCTCCACACACTCTATCTGTGTCCTCTGGTCCTAGACTCCCCCACTATAGGAAACATCCTCTCAACACCCACTCTATCTGTGTCCTCTGGTCCTGGACTCCCCCACTATAGGAAACATCCTCTCCACGTCCACTCTATCTGTGTCCTCTGGTCCTGGACTCCCCCACTATAGGAAACATCCTCTCCACGTCCACTCTATCTGTGTCCTCTGGTCGTGGACTCCCCCACTATAGGAAACATCCTCTCCACACCCACTCTATCTGTGTCCTCTGGTCCTGGACTCCCCCACTATAGGAAACATCCTCTCCACACCCACTCTATCTGTGTCCTCTGGTCCTGGACTCCCCCACTATAGGAAACATCCTCTCCACATCCACTCCATCTGTGTCCTCTGGTCCTAGACTCCCCCACTATAGGAAACTTCCTCTCCACACCCACTCTATCTGTGTCCTCTGGTCCTAGACTCCCCCACTATAGGAAACATCCTCTCCACATCCACTCTATCTGTGTCGTCTGGTCCTAGACTCCTGCACTATAGGAGACATCCTCTCCACACCCACTCTATCTGTGTCCTCTGGTACTAGACTCCCCCACTATAGGAAACATCCTCTCCACATCCACTCTATCTGTGTCCTCTGGTCCTAGACTCCTCCACTATAGGAAACATCCTCTCCACATCCACTCTATCTGTGTCGTCTGGTCCTAGACTCCTCCACTATAGGAAACATCCTCTCCACATCCACTCTATCTGTGTCCTCTGGTCCTAGACTCCCCCACTATAGGAAACATCCTCTCCACACCCACTCTATCTGTGTCCTCTGGTCCTAGACTCCCCCACTATAGGAAACATCCTCTCCACATCCACTCCATCTGTGTCCTCTGGTCCTAGACTCCCCCACTATAGGAAACATCCTCTCCACACACTCTATCTGTGTCCTCTGGTCCTAGACTCCCCCACTATAGGAAACATCCTCTCAACACCCACTCTATCTGTGTCCTCTGGTCCTGGACTCCCCCACTATAGGAAACATCCTCTCCACGTCCACTCTATCTGTGTCCTCTGGTCCTGGACTCCCCCACTATAGGAAACATCCTCTCCACGTCCACTCTATCTGTGTCCTCTGGTCCTGGACTCCCCCACTATAGGAAACATCCTCTCCACACCCACTCTATCTGTGTCCTCTGGTCCTGGACTCCCCCACTATAGGAAACATCCTCTCCACACCCACTCTATCTGTGTCCTCTGGTCCTGGACTCCCCCACTATAGGAAACATCCTCTCCACACCCACTCTATCTGTGTCCTCTGGTCCTGGACTCCCCCACTATAGGAAACATCCTCTCCACATCCACTCCATCTGTGTCCTCTGGTCCTAGACTCCCCCACTATAGGAAACTTCCTCTCCACACCCACTCTATCTGTGTCCTCTGGTCCTAGACTCCCCCACTATAGGAAACATCCTCTCCACATCCACTCTATCTGTGTCGTCTGGTCCTAGACTCCTGCACTATAGGAGACATCCTCTCCACACCCACTCTATCTGTGTCCTCTGGTACTAGACTCCCCCACTATAGGAAACATCCTCTCCACATCCACTCTATCTGTGTCCTCTGGTCCTAGACTCCTCCACTATAGGAAACATCCTCTCCACATCCACTCTATCTGTGTCCTCTGGTCCTAGACTCCCCCACTATAGGAAACATCCTCTCCACACCCACTCTATCAGTGTCCTCTGGTCCTAGACTCCCCCACTATAGGAAACATCCTCTCCACATCCACTCCATCTGTGTCCTCTGGTCCTAGACTCCCCCACTATAGGAAACATCCTCTCAACACCCACTCTATCTGTGTCCTCTGGTCCTGGACTCCCCCACTATAGGAAACATCCTCTCCACGTCCACTCTATCTGTGTCCTCTGGTCCTGGACTCCCCCACTATAGGAAACATCCTCTCCACGTCCACTGTATCTGTGTCCTCTGGTCCTGGACTCCCCCACTATAGGAAACATCCTCTCCACACCCACTCTATCTGTGTCCTCTGGTCCTGGACTCCCCCACTATAGGAAACATCCTCTCCACACCCACTCTATCTGTGTCCTCTGGTCCTGGACTCCCCCACTATAGGAAACATCCTCTCCACATCCACTCCATCTGTGTCCTCTGGTCCTAGACTCCCCCACTATAGGAAACTTCCTCTCCACACCCACTCTATCTGTGTCCTCTGGTACTAGACTCCCCCACTATAGGAAACATCCTCTCCACATCCACTCTATCTGTGTCCTCTGGTCCTAGACTCCTCCACTATAGGAAACATCCTCTCCACATCCACTCTATCTGTGTCGTCTGGTCCTAGACTCCTCCACTATAGGAAACATCCTCTCCACATCCACTCTATCTGTGTCCTCTGGTCCTAGACTCCCCCACTATAGGAAACATCCTCTCCACACCCACTCTATCTGTGTCCTCTGGTCCTAGACTCCCCCACTATAGGAAACATCCTCTCCACATCCACTCCATCTGTGTCCTCTGGTCCTAGACTCCCCCACTATAGGAAACATCCTCTCCACACACTCTATCTGTGTCCTCTGGTCCTAGACTCCCCCACTATAGGAAACATCCTCTCAACACCCACTCTATCTGTGTCCTCTGGTCCTGGACTCCCCCACTATAGGAAACATCCTCTCCACGTCCACTCTATCTGTGTCCTCTGGTCCTGGACTCCCCCACTATAGGAAACATCCTCTCCACGTCCACTGTATCTGTGTCCTCTGGTCCTGGACTCCCCCACTATAGGAAACATCCTCTCCACACCCACTCTATCTGTGTCCTCTGGTCCTGGACTCCCCCACTATAGGAAACATCCTCTCCACACCCACTCTATCTGTGTCCTCTGGTCCTGGACTCCCCCACTATAGGAAACATCCTCTCCACATCCACTCCATCTGTGTCCTCTGGTCCTAGACTCCCCCACTATAGGAAACTTCCTCTCCACACCCACTCTATCTGTGTCCTCTGGTCCTAGACACCCCCACTATAGGAAACATCCTCTCCACACACTCTATCTGTGTCCTCTGGTCCTAGACTCCCCCACTATAGGAAACATCCTCTCCACATCCACTCTATCTGTGTCCTCTGGTCCTAGACTCCCCCACTATAGGAAACATCCTCTCCACACCCACTCTATCTGTGTCCTCTGGTCCTAGACTCCCCCACTATAGGAAACATCCTCTCCACATCCACTCCATCTGTGTCCTCTGGTCCTAGACTCCCCCACTATAGGAAACATCCTCTCCACACACTCTATCTGTGTCCTCTGGTCCTAGACTCCCCCACTATAGGAAACATCCTCTCAACACCCACTCTATCTGTGTCCTCTGGTCCTGGACTCCCCCACTATAGGAAACATCCTCTCCACGTCACTCTATCTGTGTCCTCTGGTCCTGGACTCCCCCACTATAGGAAACATCCTCTCCACGTCCACTCTATCTGTGTCCTCTGGTCCTGGACTCCCCCACTATAGGAAACATCCTCTCCACACCCACTCTATCTGTGTCCTCTGGTCCTGGACTCCCCCACTATAGGAAACATCCTCTCCACACCCACTCTATCTGTGTCCTCTGGTCCTGGACTCCCCCACTATAGGAAACATCCTCTCCACACCCACTCTATCTGTGTCCTCTGGTCCTGGACTCCCCCACTATAGGAAACATCCTCTCCACGTCACTCTATCTGTGTCCTCTGGTCCTGGACTCCCCCACTATAGGAAACATCCTCTCCACGTCCACTCTATCTGTGTCCTCTGGTCCTGGACTCCCCCACTATAGGAAACATCCTCTCCACGTCCACTCTATCTGTGTCCTCTGGTCCTGGACTCCCCCACTATAGGAAACATCCTCTCCACACCCACTCTATCTGTGTCCTCTGGTCCTGGACTCCCCCACTATAGGAAACATCCTCTCCACATCCACTCCATCTGTGTCCTCTGGTCCTAGACTCCCCCACTATAGGAAACTTCCTCTCCACACCCACTCTATCTGTGTCCTCTGGTCCTAGACTCCCCCACTATAGGAAACATCCTCTCCACATCCACTCTATCTGTGTCGTCTGGTCCTAGACTCCTGCACTATAGGAGACATCCTCTCCACACCCACTCTATCTGTGTCCTCTGGTACTAGACTCCCCCACTATAGGAAACATCCTCTCCACATCCACTCTATCTGTGTCCTCTGGTCCTAGACTCCTCCACTATAGGAAACATCCTCTCCACATCCACTCTATCTGTGTCGTCTGGTCCTAGACTCCTCCACTATAGGAAACATCCTCTCCACATCCACTCTATCTGTGTCCTCTGGTCCTAGACTCCCCCACTATAGGAAACATCCTCTCCACACCCACTCTATCTGTGTCCTCTGGTCCTAGACTCCCCCACTATAGGAAACATCCTCTCCACATCCACTCCATCTGTGTCCTCTGGTCCTAGACTCCCCCACTATAGGAAACATCCTCTCCACACACTCTATCTGTGTCCTCTGGTCCTAGACTCCCCCACTATAGGAAACATCCTCTCAACACCCACTCTATCTGTGTCCTCTGGTCCTGGACTCCCCCACTATAGGAAACATCCTCTCCACGTCCACTCTATCTGTGTCTTCTGGTCCTGGACTCCCCCACTATAGGAAACATCCTCTCCACGTCCACTCTATCTGTGTCCTCTGGTCCTGGACTCCCCCACTATAGGAAACATCCTCTCCACACCCACTCTATCTGTGTCCTCTGGTCCTGGACTCCCCCACTATAGGAAACATCCTCTCCACACCCACTCTATCTGTGTCCTCTGGTCCTGGACTCCCCCACTATAGGAAACATCCTCTCCACATCCACTCCATCTGTGTCCTCTGGTCCTAGACTCCCCCACTATAGGAAACTTCCTCTCCACACCCACTCTATCTGTGTCCTCTGGTCCTAGACTCCCCCACTATAGGAAACATCCTCTCCACATCCACTCTATCTGTGTCGTCTGGTCCTAGACTCCTGCACTATAGGAGACATCCTCTCCACACCCACTCTATCTGTGTCCTCTGGTACTAGACTCCCCCACTATAGGAAACATCCTCTCCACATCCACTCTATCTGTGTCCTCTGGTCCTAGACTCCTCCACTATAGGAAACATCCTCTCCACATCCACTCTATCTGTGTCCTCTGGTC
This sequence comes from Hypanus sabinus, assembly GCF_030144855.1. Classification (NCBI taxonomy): domain Eukaryota; kingdom Metazoa; phylum Chordata; class Chondrichthyes; order Myliobatiformes; family Dasyatidae; genus Hypanus; species Hypanus sabinus. Next base: position 33,301 of record NW_026779001.1, read on the forward strand.
CTAGACTCCCCCACTATAGGAAACATCCTCTCCACACCCACTCTATCTGTGTCCTCTGGTCCTAGACTCCCCCACTATAGGAAACATCCTCTCCACATCCACTCCATCTGTGTCCTCTGGTCCTAGACTCCCCCACTATAGGAAACATCCTCTCCACACACTCTATCTGTGTCCTCTGGTCCTAGACTCCCCCACTATAGGAAACATCCTCTCAACACCCACTCTATCTGTGTCCTCTGGTCCTGGACTCCCCCACTATAGGAAACATCCTCTCCACGTCCACTCTATCTGTGTCCTCTGGTCCTGGACTCCCCCACTATAGGAAACATCCTCTCCACGTCCACTCTATCTGTGTCCTCTGGTCCTGGACTCCCCCACTATAGGAAACATCCTCTCCACACCCACTCTATCTGTGTCCTCTGGTCCTGGACTCCCCCACTATAGGAAACATCCTCTCCACACCCACTCTATCTGTGTCCTCTGGTCCTGGACTCCCCCACTATAGGAAACATCCTCTCCACATCCACTCCATCTGTGTCCTCTGGTCCTAGACTCCCCCACTATAGGAAACTTCCTCTCCACACCCACTCTATCTGTGTCCTCTGGTCCTAGACTCCCCCACTATAGGAAACATCCTCTCCACATCCACTCTATCTGTGTCGTCTGGTCCTAGACTCCTGCACTATAGGAGACATCCTCTCCACACCCACTCTATCTGTGTCCTCTGGTACTAGACTCCCCCACTATAGGAAACATCCTCTCCACATCCACTCTATCTGTGTCCTCTGGTCCTAGACTCCTCCACTATAGGAAACATCCTCTCCACATCCACTCTATCTGTGTCGTCTGGTCCTAGACTCCTCCACTATAGGAAACATCCTCTCCACATCCACTCTATCTGTGTCCTCTGGTCCTAGACTCCCCCACTATAGGAAACATCCTCTCCACACCCACTCTATCTGTGTCCTCTGGTCCTAGACTCCCCCACTATAGGAAACATCCTCTCCACATCCACTCCATCTGTGTCCTCTGGTCCTAGACTCCCCCACTATAGGAAACATCCTCTCCACACACTCTATCTGTGTCCTCTGGTCCTAGACTCCCCCACTATAGGAAACATCCTCTCAACACCCACTCTATCTGTGTCCTCTGGTCCTGGACTCCCCCACTATAGGAAACATCCTCTCCACGTCCACTCTATCTGTGTCCTCTGGTCCTGGACTCCCCCACTATAGGAAACATCCTCTCCATGTCCACTCTATCTGTGTCCTCTGGTCCTGGACTCCCCCACTATAGGAAACATCCTCTCCACACCCACTCTATCTGTGTCCTCTGGTCCTGGACTCCCCCACTATAGGAAACATCCTCTCCACACCCACTCTATCTGTGTCCTCTGGTCCTGGACTCCCCCACTATAGGAAACATCCTCTCCACGTCCACTCTATCTGTGTCCTCTGGTCCTGGACTCCCCCACTATAGGAAACATCCTCTCCACACCCACTCTATCTGTGTCCTCTGGTCCTGGACTCCCCCACTATAGGAAACATCCTCTCCACACCCACTCTATCTGTGTCCTCTGGTCCTGGACTCCCCCACTATAGGAAACATCCTCTCCACACCCACTCTATCTGTGTCCTCTGGTCCTGGACTCCCCCACTATAGGAAACATCCTCTCCACATCCACTCCATCTGTGTCCTCTGGTCCTAGACTCCCCCACTATAGGAAACTTCCTCTCCACACCCACTCTATCTGTGTCCTCTGGTCCTAGACTCCCCCACTATAGGAAACATCCTCTCCACATCCACTCTATCTGTGTCGTCTGGTCCTAGACTCCTGCACTATAGGAGACATCCTCTCCACACCCACTCTATCTGTGTCCTCTGGTACTAGACTCCCCCACTATAGGAAACATCCTCTCCACATCCACTCTATCTGTGTCCTCTGGTCCTAGACTCCTCCACTATAGGAAACATCCTCTCCACATCCACTCTATCTGTGTCGTCTGGTCCTAGACTCCTCCACTATAGGAAACATCCTCTCCACATCCACTCTATCTGTGTCCTCTGGTCCTAGACTCCCCCACTATAGGAAACATCCTCTCCACACCCACTCTATCTGTGTCCTCTGGTCCTAGACTCCCCCACTATAGGAAACATCCTCTCCACATCCACTCCATCTGTGTCCTCTGGTCCTAGACTCCCCCACTATAGGAAACATCCTCTCCACACACTCTATCTGTGTCCTCTGGTCCTAGACTCCCCCACTATAGGAAACATCCTCTCAACACCCACTCTATCTGTGTCCTCTGGTCCTGGACTCCCCCACTATAGGAAACATCCTCTCCACGTCCACTCTATCTGTGTCCTCTGGTCCTGGACTCCCCCACTATAGGAAACATCCTCTCCATGTCCACTCTATCTGTGTCCTCTGGTCCTGGACTCCCCCACTATAGGAAACATCCTCTCCACACCCACTCTATCTGTGTCCTCTGGTCCTGGACTCCCCCACTATAGGAAACATCCTCTCCACACCCACTCTATCTGTGTCCTCTGGTCCTGGACTCCCCCACTATAGGAAACATCCTCTCCACATCCACTCCATCTGTGTCCTCTGGTCCTAGACTCCCCCACTATAGGAAACTTCCTCTCCACACCCACTCTATCTGTGTCCTCTGGTCCTAGACTCCCCCACTATAGGAAACTTCCTCTCCACACCCACTCTATCTGTGTCGTCTGGTCCTAGACTCCTGCACTATAGGAGACATCCTCTCCACACCCACTCTATCTGTGTCCTCTGGTACTAGACTCCCCCACTATAGGAAACATCCTCTCCACATCCACTCTATCTGTGTCCTCTGGTCCTAGACTCCTCCACTATAGGAAACATCCTCTCCACATCCACTCTATCTGTGTCCTCTGGTCCTAGACTCCCCCACTATAGGAAACATCCTCTCCACACCCACTCTTTCTGTGTCCTCTGGTCCTAGACTCCCCCACTATAGGAAACATCCTCTCCACATCCACTCCATCTGTGTCCTCTGGTCCTAGACTCCCCCACTATAGGAAACATCCTCTCCACACACTCTATCTGTGTCCTCTGGTCCTAGACTCCCCCACTATAGGAAACATCCTCGCAACACCCACTCTATCTGTGTCCTCTGGTCCTGGACTCCCCCACTATAGGAAACATCCTCTCCACGTCCACTCTATCTGTGTCCTCTGGTCCTGGACTCCCCCACTATAGGAAACATCCTCTCCACGTCCACTCTATCTGTGTCCTCTGGTCCTGGACTCCCCCACTATAGGAAACATCCTCTCCACACCCACTCTATCTTTGTCCTCTGGTCCTGGACTCCCCCACTATAGGAAACATCCTCTCCACACCCACTCTATCTGTGTCCTCTGGTCCTGGACTCCCCCACTATAGGAAACATCCTCTCCACATCCACTCCATCTGTGTCCTCTGGTCCTAGACTCCCCCACTATAGGAAACTTCCTCTCCACACCCACTCTATCTGTGTCCTCTGGTCCTAGACTCCCCCACTATAGGAAACATCCTCTCCACATCCACTCTATCTGTGTCCTCTGGTACTAGACTCCCCCACTATAGGAAACATCCTCTCCACATCCACTCTATCTGTGTCCTCTGGTCCTAGACTCCTCCACTATAGGAAACATCCTCTCCACATCCACTCTATCTGTGTCGTCTGGTCCTAGACTCCTCCACTATAGGAAACATCCTCTCCACATCCACTCTATCTGTGTCCTCTGGTCCTAGACTCCCCCACTTTTGGAAACATCCTCTCTACATCCACTCTATGTGTCCTCTAGACCTAGACTCCCCCACTATAGGAAACATCCTCTCCACATCCACTCTATCTGTGTCGTCTGGTCCTAGACTCCTCCACTATAGGAAACATCCTCTCCACATCCACTCTATCTGTGTCCTCTGGTCCTAGACTCCCCCACTATAGGAAACATCCTCTCCACATCCACTCCATCTGTGTCCTCTGGTCCTAGACTCCCCCACTATAGGAATCATCCTCTCCACACACTCTATCTGTGTCCTCTGGTCCTAGACTCCCCCACTATAGGAAACATCCTCTCCACACCCACTCTATCTGTGTCCTCTGGTCCTGGACTCCCCCACTATAGGAAACATCCTCTCCACACCCACTCTATCTGTGTCCTCTGGTCCTGGACTCCCCCACTATAGGAAACATCCTCTCCACGTCCACTCTATCTGTGTCTTCTGGTCCTGGACTCCCCCACTATAGGAAACATCCTCTCCACGTCCACTCTATCTGTGTCCTCTGGTCCTGGACTCCCCCACTATAGGAAACATCCTCTCCACACCCACTCTATCTGTGTCCTCTGGTCCTGGACTCCCCCACTATAGGAAACATCCTCTCCACACCCACTCTATCTGTGTCCTCTGGTCCTGGACTCCCCCACTATAGGAAACATCCTCTCCACATCCACTCCATCTGTGTCCTCTGGTCCTAGACTCCCCCACTATAGGAAACTTCCTCTCCACACCCACTCTATCTGTGTCCTCTGGTCCTAGACTCCCCCACTATAGGAAACATCCTCTCCACATCCACTCTATCTGTGTCGTCTGGTCCTAGACTCCTGCACTATAGGAGACATCCTCTCCACACCCACTCTATCTGTGTCCTCTGGTACTAGACTCCCCCACTATAGGAAACATCCTCTCCACATCCACTCTATCTGTGTCCTCTGGTCCGAGACTCCTCCACTATAGGAAACATCCTCTCCACATCCTCTCCATCTGTGTCCTCTGGTCCTAGACTCCCCCACTATAGGAAACATCCTCTCCACACACTCTATCTGTGTCCTCTGGTCCTAGACTCCCCCACTATAGGAAACATCCTCTCAACACCCACTCTATCTGTGTCCTCTGGTCCTGGACTCCCCCACTATAGGAAACATCCTCTCCACGTCCACTCTATCTGTGTCCTCTGGTCCTGGACTCCCCCACTATAGGAAACATCCTCTCCACGTCCACTCTATCTGTGTCCTCTGGTCCTGGACTCCCCCACTATAGGAAACATCCTCTCCACACCCACTCTATCTGTGTCCTCTGGTCCTGGACTCCCCCACTATAGGAAACATCCTCTCCACACCCACTCTATCTGTGTCCTCTGGTCCTGGACTCCCCCACTATAGGAAACATCCTCTCCACATCCACTCCATCTGTGTCCTCTGGTCCTAGACTCCCCCACTATAGGAAACTTCCTCTCCACACCCACTCTATCTGTGTCCTCTGGTCCTAGACTCCTCCCCACTATAGGAAACATCCTCTCCACATCCACTCTATCTGTGTCGTCTGGTCCTAGACTCCTGCACTATAGGAGACATCCTCTCCACACCCACTCTATCTGTGTCCTCTGGTACTAGACTCCCCCACTATAGGAAACATCCTCTCCACATCCACTCTATCTGTGTCCTCTGGTCCTAGACTCCTCCACTATAGGAAACATCCTCTCCACATCCACTCTATCTGTGTCGTCTGGTCCTAGACTCCTCCACTATAGGAAACATCCTCTCCACATCCACTCTATCTGTGTCCTCTGGTCCTAGACTCCCCCACTATAGGAAACATCCTCTCCACTCCCACTCTATCTGTGTCCTCTGGTCCTAGACTCCCCCACTATAGAAACATCCTCTCCACATCCACTCCATCTGTGTCCTCTGGTCCTAGACTCCCCCACTATAGGAAACATCCTCTCCACACACTCTATCTGTGTCCTCTGGTCCTAGACTCCCCCTCTATAGGAAACATCCTCTCAACACCCGCTCTATCTGTGTCCTCTGGTCCTGGACTCCCCCCACTATAGGAAACATCCTCTCCACGTCCACTCTATCTGTGTCCTCTGGTCCTGGACTCCCCCACTATAGGAAACATCCTCTCCATGTCCACTCTATCTGTGTCCTCTGGTCCTGGACTCCCCCACTATAGGAAACATCCTCTCCACACCCACTCTATCTGTGTCCTCTGGTCCTGGACTCCCCCACTATAGGAAACATCCTCTCCACACCCACTCTATCTGTGTCCTCTGGTCCTGGACTCCCCCACTATAGGAAACATCCTCTCCACGTCCACTCTATCTGTGTCCTCTGGTCCTGGACTCCCCCACTATAGGAAACATCCTCTCCACACCCACTCTATCTGTGTCCTCTGGTCCTGGACCCCCACTATAGGAAACATCCTCTCCACACCCACTCTATCTGTGTCCTCTGGTCCTGGACTCCCCCACTATAGGAAACATCCTCTCCACACCCACTCTATCTGTGTCCTCTGGTCCTGGACTCCCCCACTATAGGAAACATCCTCTCCACATCCACTCCATCTGTGTCCTCTGGTTAGACTCCCCCACTATAGGAAACTTCCTCTCCACACCCACTCTATCTGTGTCCTCTGGTCCTAGACTCCCCCACTATAGGAAACATCCTCTCCACATCCACTCTATCTGTGTCGTCTGGTCCTAGACTCCTGCACTATAGGAGACATCCTCTCCACACCCACTCTATCTGTGTCCTCTGGTACTAGACTCCCCCACTATAGGAAACATCCTCTCCACATCCACTCTATCTGTGTCCTCTGGTCCTAGACTCCTCCACTATAGGAAACATCCTCTCCACATCCACTCTATCTGTGTCGTCTGGTCCTAGACTCCTCCACTATAGGAAACATCCTCTCCACATCCACTCTATCTGTGTCCTCTGGTCCTAGACTCCCCCACTATAGGAAACATCCTCTCCACACCCACTCTATCTGTGTCCTCTGGTCCTAGACTCCCCCACTATAGGAAACATCCTCTCCACATCCACTCCATCTGTGTCCTCTGGTCCTAGACTCCCCCACTATAGGAAACATCCTCTCCACACACTCTATCTGTGTCCTCTGGTCCTAGACTCCCCCACTATAGGAAACATCCTCTCAACACCCACTCTATCTGTGTCCTCTGGTCCTGGACTCCCCCACTATAGGAAACATCCTCTCCACGTCCACTCTATCTGTGTCCTCTGGTCCTGGACTCCCCCACTATAGGAAACATCCTCTCCATGTCCACTCTATCTGTGTCCTCTGGTCCTGGACTCCCCCACTATAGGAAACATCCTCTCCACACCCACTCTATCTGTGTCCTCTGGTCCTGGACTCCCCCACTATAGGAAACATCCTCTCCACACCCACTCTATCTGTGTCCTCTGGTCCTGGACTCCCCCACTATAGGAAACATCCTCTCCACATCCACTCCATCTGTGTCCTCTGGTCCTAGACTCCCCCACTATAGGAAACTTCCTCTCCACACCCACTCTATCTGTGTCCTCTGGTCCTAGACTCCCCCACTATAGGAAACTTCCTCTCCACACCCACTCTATCTGTGTCGTCTGGTCCTAGACTCCTGCACTATAGGAGACATCCTCTCCACACCCACTCTATCTGTGTCCTCTGGTACTAGACTCCCCACTATAGGAAACATCCTCTCCACATCCACTCTATCTGTGTCCTCTGGTCCTAGACTCCTCCACTATAGGAAACATCCTCTCCACATCCACTCTATCTGTGTCCTCTGGTCCTAGACTCCCCCACTATAGGAAACATCCTCTCCACACCCACTCTATCTGTGTCCTCTGGTCCTAGACTCCCCCACTATAGGAAACATCCTCTCCACATCCACTCCATCTGTGTCCTCTGGTCCTAGACTCCCCCACTATAGGAAACATCCTCTCCACACACTCTATCTGTGTCCTCTGGTCCTAGACTCCCCCACTATAGGAAACATCCTCGCAACACCCACTCTATCTGTGTCCTCTGGTCCTGGACTCCCCCACTATAGGAAACATCCTCTCCACGTCCACTCTATCTGTGTCCTCTGGTCCTGGACTCCCCCACTATAGGAAACATCCTCTCCACGTCCACTCTATCTGTGTCCTCTGGTCCTGGACTCCCCCACTATAGGAAACATCCTCTCCACACCCACTCTATCTTTGTCCTCTGGTCCTGGACTCCCCCACTATAGGAAACATCCTCTCCACACCCACTCTATCTGTGTCCTCTGGTCCTGGACTCCCCCACTATAGGAAACATCCTCTCCACATCCACTCCATCTGTGTCCTCTGGTCCTAGACTCCCCCACTATAGGAAACTTCCTCTCCACACCCACTCTATCTGTGTCCTCTGGTCCTAGACTCCCCCACTATAGGAAACATCCTCTCCACATCCACTCTATCTGTGTCGTCTGGTCCTAGACTCCTGCACTATAGGAGACATCCTCTCCACACCCACTCTATCTGTGTCCTCTGGTACTAGACTCCCCCACTATAGGAAACATCCTCTCCACATCCACTCTATCTGTGTCCTCTGGTCCTAGACTCCTCACTATAGGAAACATCCTCTCCACATCCACTCTATCTGTGTCGTCTGGTCCTAGACTCCTCCACTATAGGAAACATCCTCTCCACATCCACTCTATCTGTGTCCTCTGGTCCTAGACTCCCCCACTATAGGAAACATCCTCTCCACACCCACTCTATCTGTGTCCTCTGGTCCTAGACTCCCCCACTATAGGAAACATCCTCTCCACATCCACTCCATCTGTGTCCTCTGGTCCTAGACTCCCCACTATAGGAATCATCCTCTCCACACACTCTATCTGTGTCCTCTGGTCCTAGACTCCCCCACTATAGGAAACATCCTCTCAACACCCACTCTATCTGTGTCCTCTGGTCCTGGACTCCCCCACTATAGGAAACATCCTCTCCACGTCCACTCTATCTGTGTCCTCTGGTCCTGGACTCCCCCACTATAGGAAACATCCTCTCCACGTCCACTCTATCTGTGTCCTCTGGTTCTGGACTCCCCCACTATAGGAAACATCCTCTCCACACCCACTCTATCTGTGTCCTCTGGTCCTGGACTCCCCCACTATAGGAAACATCCTCTCCACACCCACTCTATCTGTGTCCTCTGGTCCTGGACTCCCCCACTATAGGAAACATCCTCTCCACATCCACTCCATCTGTGTCCTCTGGTCCTAGACTCCCCACTATAGGAAACTTCCTCTCCACACCCACTCTATCTGTGTCCTCTGGTCCTAGACTCCCCCACTATAGGAAACATCCTCTCCACATCCACTCTATCTGTGTCGTCTGGTCCTAGACTCCTGCACTATAGGAGACATCCTCTCCACACCCACTCTATCTGTGTCCTCTGGTACTAGACTCCCCCACTATAGGAAACATCCTCTCCACATCCACTCTATCTGTGTCCTCTGGTCCTAGACTCCTCCACTATAGGAAACATCCTCTCCACATCCACTCTATCTGTGTCGTCTGGTCCTAGACTCCTCCACTATAGGAAACATCCTCTCCACATCCACTCTATCTGTGTCCTCTGGTCCTAGACTCCCTCACTACAGGAAACATCCTCTCCACATCCACTCTATCTGTGTCCTCTGGTCCTAGACTCCTCCACTATAGGAAACATCCTCTCCACATCCACTCTATCTGTGTCGTCTGGTCCTAGACTCCTCCACTATAGGAAACATCCTCTCCACATCCACTCTATCTGTGTCGTCTGGTCCTAGACTCCTGCACTATAGGAGACATCCTCTCCACGTACCCTCTATGGAGGACTCCTGATAGGTTTCAATGAGGTCAGCCCTCATTCTTCTAAATTCCAGAGCCACAAAACGCTCTGCATATGACAAGCCATTCGATCCAGCAAAATCATTTTCTGTGAACCTCCTTTGAACCCTCTCCAGTTTCGGTTCATCCTTCCTGAGAGAAGGGGCTGAAAACCACTCGCAGTCTTCCTGCCCTCTGACCCAGCAGAGCTTTGAATGAGGTCGGTTGGACATCTCTGGCCGTTTGTACCGAGGCAGGCCTGGACTTTTGTTGTGGGTCTGCGACGCTCAACCTGTGAGACGAGCGGAGCTGTTGCTTAATTAATACTATTTTATCCTCAAAGGTGAGACTGGAAACGGCATTTGCAGTCTCCCCGGGTCTCCGCTGAAGTTACTTTGACTGAAGCTGTTCAGCCTGTGGAAACGTAAATGCTTCCTAACTCAGGTCTTGGCTGGTGGCCCCGATTTCAAAGGGCACAAGACTCCCCGCGCGGTGGAGTTTTTTTGTGGGGGCCCGGATTGCTGTCTGAGGTGGACAGGGAGAGGGGTCGGACGCACCGATCTCACCGATACCTGGTTTCCGTTCAGGAATCCGGGTCAGGTATTGAATCCTCTGGCTGAGCTCCCACTGGCGGTTTCTCCTGCCACCTCAGACACCCACACCCCTCACCACCCCTCTCCGCGCCTTTTACCAAACACGCGACGCCCTCTCCACACGCTGCCTGTCACTGCGGTGACGATCTACACCTGTTCTGAGGGGTGCAAGGACCCACGAGCTGCCCCCGCCAGGCACCATCAAGACTTGGGAACGTATCACAGATCCTTTGTTCTTCCCGGGGCTGAAATGGTTGCCACAAGAGGACCCAGGTTTAGGGTGCTGGGGAGTAGGTACAGAGGAGATGTCAGGGGTGAGTTTTTCACTCAGAGAGTGGTGGGTGCGTGGAATGGGCTGCCGGTGACGGTGGTGGAGGCGGATACGATAGGGTCTTTTAAGAGACTTGGATAGGAACATGGAGCTTAGAAAGATAAAGGGCTATGGGTAAGCCTGGTAATTTCTAAGGTAGGGACGTGTTCAGCACAGCTTTGTGGGCCGAAGGGCCTGTATTGCGCTGTAAGTTTTTTATGTTTTTATATCTGGGGCAAGTGTGTGCACGCATGCGTGTATGTGTGTGTGTGTGCGTGTGTGTGTGTGTGTGACTGTGTGTGTGTGTGTGTGTGCGCGTGTGTGTGTGTGTGTGACTGTGTGTGTGTGCGTGTGTGTGTGTGTGTGGTGTGTGCGTGACTGTGCGTGTGTGTGTGTGTGTGTGCGTGTGTGACTGTGTGTGCGTGTGTGTGTGTGTGTGTGCGTGACTGTGTGTGTGTGCGTGTGTGTGTGTGTGTGCGTGTGTGAGTGTGTGTGTGTGTGACTGTGTGTGCGTGTGTGTGTGTGTGACTGTGCGTGTGTGTGTGTGTGACTGTGTGTGTGTGCGTGTGTGTGTGACTGTGTGTGTGTGCGTGTGTGTGTGTGTGCGTGACTGTGTGTGTGCGTGTGTGTGTGTGTGTGTGCGTGTGTGTGTGTGTGTGACTGTGTGTGTGTGTGTGTGCGTGTGCGTGTGCGTGACTGTGCGTGTGTGTGTGTGTGACTGTGTGTGTGCGTGTGTGCGTGTGCGTGTGTGTGCGTGTGTGTGTGCGTGTGTGTGTGCGTGTGTGCGTGTGTGTGTGCGTGTGTGTGCGTGACTCTGTGTGTGTGTGTGTGTGTGTGTGCGTGTGTGTGTGTGTGTGTGCGTGACTGTGTGTGTGTGCGTGACTCTGTGTGTGTGCGTGTGCATGTGTGTGTGTGTGTGTGTGTGTGTGTGTGTGTGTGTGCGTGCGTGCATACGTGTCGCTTTGGATTTCCAGCATCTGCAGTTTTTCCCGTCAGTGAGTTGCCGATCAGCGGAGATGCTGGACTTGGAGCGGGTCGCCTTGCTGTCTGCTACGGAAAGGCACGGGAGTCGGCCCACGGCCTGACGGCGGGTGATTGTCCTGGACACTTTCCTGGTGGTCGCAAGACCCGGACGACCCCCGGCTCTCAGTGAGGAGCCCGACAGCGGGAGGGCCACTGGGCCTCGGCAGCAGCCCAGACCAGGCCTCGAGCTGTGGTGTCGCCAGCCGGGGAGCTGTGTCAAGTGTCCGTGCTGGATTGGCTGCTGCTCTCCAGTGTTCGCTCCGCGGAAGGCAGGCCGCTAGGCGGTGCGTGCCTGTGCGCGTTTGTCTGCCAACTGACAACATCCGGGCACAAACAATCTACAAGACCGTGACCCCCAGGGATTTGGGTGATTTTGTGTGACTGCACACGTATGTGATGCGTGGTATGTGGGCCTTGTGCAGTGTATGACTGATGCTGCTGCGCCTGGCTGTATTCACGTGTGACTGAATGACTGTTAAAGACTCGTGTCCGTAACCAACGCCACTGTCAGGGCACTTCCACCTGCACTGATACCGTCTGGGCAATAAATGCCCTCATTTGTAGAAACGTATAAAATTATGAAAGGGACAGATAAGGTAGAGGCAGGAAAGTTGTTTCTGCTGGTAGGCGAGACTAGAACCGGGGGACATTGCCTCGAGATTCGGGGGGGAGTAGATTGAGGACGGAGATGAGGAGGAACTGCTTTTCCCAGAGGGTGGTGAATCTGTGGAATTCTCTGCCCAGTGAAGCAGTGGAGCGGTGAATGTATTTAAGACGAGGTTGGATAGATTTTTGCAGGGTAGGGGGGATTAAGGGCTGTGGGGAAAAGGCAGGTGTGTGGAGATGAGCCCGTGGCCAGATCAGCCGTGATCTTATCGAACGGCGGGGCAGGCTCGACGGGCCGAATGGCCGGCTCCGGCTCCCATTCCTCGTGTTGACAGCAACGTCCATATCCTGTAGCCAAATTGAAAGAAGACCAAAGGGAATCGTTTCAGTCTCCTGATTCCGGTTAGCTGGGGTGACGGTGATCAATCAGTCTCGTAGCGTCGGAGTGATGATGAAGGCAGGGCCGCGGATTGACCCTGGGCAAGTTGCACGTGGCGGGCTGCTGTGGGCGGTTAGGTCGCGGGGGGGGGGGGCTGGGTGCAGAACTGTCCTCCGTGCTCAGGGGGAGAGAGCCAGGGTGGAACTCTGGGCTGGAGACCCCTGAGTGACGGTGCTCCCCGGGGCTTGGCGCCAGCCTCGTCCGTGTTCACCGTCTGCAGCTCTGACCTCGAAGGAGCCTGTTCAAGGCTTGGTCAGGGTCGGCGTGCCAGACTGCGTCTGTGACAGCGACCAGGCCCTACGGCGGGACCTTGCACCCTTTGGAATGGCAAGCGGAGTCTAGTTTGTCAGGTTAGGAAGGAGCGACAATTTTCAGCGAATGGCGGAGCCCCGGAGAATGCTCCGGAACGTCAGTCCAAGCCGGTGGTGGTTTGCCAATGGCTTCCGTCACGAGTGGGTATTTGGCCTGCTGACCTCTCGCCGGACGGGGCATTCAGCGCAGATGCCCTGCTGCGGAGGCCGCACGGGAAACATCATGTCGGTTTTGATATTCCTCCTGCGGGAAGGACGCCATTAGGCTGGACAGAGTGCAGAGGAGATTCCTGAGGATGCAAAGTCGGGGAGAGAGTTGGACGAACCGGGACTTTTTTTAGAATCCCCCCGCCCCCCCCCCCCCCCCCCCGGAGAGCGGTGGCAACGTTAGGAACCGCAGAAATGCTGAGCGCACGCGGCCCTCTGTGCTGCGGAATCAGGAGGCAGGGAGCTGCCGGTTTAGGACGAGAGCGCAGAGATTTAATGAGAACCTGAGGGGGCCACGTTCACCCTCCGGGGGTGGGGGGTGGGGTGGCGACCAGGATACCGGAGGAAGTGGTTCAGCCAGGGGCACGAACACTTGGACAGGTAGGTGTATTTATTTTTGAGCCGGGGTTTCAGTACCAGATGGTGAACCCCTGGTTCAGCGGGGTGGGGGGGGCCAAATGGGAGTCTTGCACGGCATGGCCTCTCCCTGTCTGGTGTGACTCTGTGATTCTAATAGTTGTATTTAATTAGGTCTAGGAATAATGGTGAAGTCTAGGAATAATACCTGAAGGTATCGAATAGGGAACTATGGATAGGGTGTGGGTGAAGAAAGCTTTTGGTATGCTGGCCTTTATAAATCAGAGCTTTGAGTGTAGGAGTTGGGATGTGATGTTAAAATTGTACAAGGCATTGGCAAGGCCGAATTTGGAGGATTGTGTACAGTTCTGGGCACCAAATTACAGGAAAAATGTCAACAAAATAGAGAGAGTACAGAGAAAATTTACTAGAAAGTTACCTGGGTTTCAGCACCTAAGTTACAGGGAAAGGTTGAACAAGTTAGGTCTTTATTCTTTGGAGCGTAGAAGGTTGAGGGGGGACTTGATAGAGGTATTTAAAATTATGAGGGGGATAGATAGAGTTGATGTGGATAGGCTTTTTCCCATTGAGAGTAGGGGAGATTCAAACATGAGGACATGAGTTGAGAGTTGGGGGGCAAAAGTTTAGGGGTAACACGAGGGGGAACGTCTTTACTCAGAGAGTGGTAGCTGTGTGGAACGAGCTTCCAGTAGAAGCGGTAGAGGCAGGTTCGGTATTGTCATTTAAAGTAAAATTGCATAGGTATATGGACAGGAAAGGAATGGAGGGTGATGGGCTGAGTGCGGGTCGGTGGGACCAGGTGGGAGTGAGCGTTCGGCACGGACTAGAAGGGCCGAGATGGCCTGTTTCTGTGCTGTGATTGTTACGTGGTTGTACGGTATTTGAAACTCCCGAGCTTTTGGCAGATAGTCTCGTGAGTGAAGCCTTTTATCAGCCCCACCCACGAGACTTCTGTCTGGCAGGACAAAAGCCCGCGGGTACAGACCCCCGCCTGTTCCCCGGTAGGTGGCCAAGTGTTGGCGACGAGAGGTTAGGGGGCAGGGAAAGGTCAGAGCCAGCCCTGCGGGGGATGGGAGCGCCAGAGGTGACAGGGAGGCTGACCGCCGATGTTGTGTTCTGTTCAAACAGATTTTGGTTTTGCTAACTTCTACAAGCCAGGGGAGCCTCTGTCCACGTGGTGCGGGAGCCCGCCCTATGCAGCTCCGGAGGTGTTCGAAGGACAGCAATACGAAGGGCCTTTGCTGGACATCTGGGTAACCGTTTTCCTTCCAATCTCGTTTTCAAAATGTCTCTCTTTCTTGTTTGTGTCTGCGTTTGCTCCCTCCGTCGAAACGGTTGGCTTCACGTGCGTGGGTTAGAATGTTAGAATCGCGCCCGACAGCGGGAGACAGTCCTGTGCGTCTGCGGCGGGCGATCCTGGTCTGTCCGGACTGTGTTAGCTCTTGGCGTATATTTCTGCAGAAGTGGCTTGCCGTCTTCCGGGGGGGGGAGTCAGTGAGTCTTTGCAAGACGGGCGACCCCCCCCCAGCCATTGCCAATACCCTTCAGGGACTGCCTGCCTGACCGTCAGATTCATTCGCAGGACATTCATTATTGAAGTGCGCGTGTGAAGCGTTAAACTCTGAGGTTTGTCAACTCCACAGACGGCCAGGAAACAGAGAAGCGCCCCGCGGAACCCCTTCGAAGACGGACATCAAATGCTCAGGGCGCAAAAAAAAAATAAAGAGAGAGACCAGATCGCGCAAATGCCAAAGCACGAGCAGGAAGCGTCAAAGCACGGCCACTGCTTTGACACGTCCAGGAATGAGCGGTGTAGTGTCACCGAGAACCGCACAGCCGTTCTGCGACTGAGCACCGCAGAGCCCGGTTGGGCCCCGGTCAAAATCGCACAAGACAGCAATGACCGGACACGCTCCGTAACGCGAACCGCCCACCAGCCGCGCGGTCTGATCGAACCTTGCCCCGGAGAGCCGGGACTGCGGCGGCAGCGAGCGAGAGGGCGGGGGAGGCCGGTCGAGCGCAGGCAGACGGCACCGAACACCCCCCCCCCCCCACCCGCTCTCTCGTCCTCGTCGGTTTTGATCTCGGGTCGGCGAGAAATGGCCGAACTCCCTCAGAGGCAGCAGAGAGCCGGGTGGCTGAGTTGGCCAGGGAGGGCACGCCGTCAGAAAGTAAACGGCAGGTCTCCAATCGCACGCGGCTGAGTCGCGGCATCGGGTATGGGAGAAGAAGTACAGACGTATCTTTGTGAACTGTCCGGTCGATGGGCACGTTGCTCACCAGCGCCCCCTGCTGCCACTTCACACGTCTGGGTTAAGTCCTGTCTGCCATTAACTTTCCAGTAACCAAGTAAACCCACCCACCGAATGTTCGGCCAACCCCACCCGTTTTCCTGTCGTCTGCAGTCTTCCACAGCAGAGCAACTTAACGTCTCCCTCCATGCCCTCCACACGCAGCGAAGTTCCCATGGTACCCCACTCGCCAGGGACGACAGCCTGCCGGCCGCGATTTCAGGATCCAACGCCCGCCTCAGATCTTGGCGCCTTTTCAAAAAAAAAATATCATCAACCCGGAAGTGCTGCAAACTCTCAGATCCGGCAACGTCTGTGGAGGGAGGGAAGGAGTCGGCATTTTGAGGACTCTTTGATTCCGTGAACGTTGTGCTTAAACTGTTTCCCCGTCCAGCTGCTTGACCCGGACCAAGTTCCTTACGCTCCTCCGGAGCTGACCGAGCCCCGGGCGCATTTCTCGATCGCGGTAACGCGATGGCGCCCCTCGGGTGAGACGAGGGGGCGGAAAGAGTGGAGGCCCGGGAAATCGGAAATGAGGGAAGGAGGGGAAGCGGGGGGGGGGGGGGGCTTCAGGTCGGGGTGCAAGTGTGAAATCTGGGCAAGTGTGGAAACGGGTGGTGGAGGGGGTTGAAAGCTGAGAGGAAGTGACGGGAATCAGTTTCAAATGGGCGCGGCAGTGGGGTCATGCAGCCAGCTGGGTTTCGTTCAAGTTGATGGGCAACTCTGGAGGTGAATCATAGTTTGCCGATCACCGACGTGGGGGAAATGGCGATCGCCAGCGCGGGGATTAGAATTCCCGTGCTCACCGGCGTGGGGATCTCCTACGTGGTGGAACATCTTATTTCAGGCCTGTGTTAGAAGCGTCCTGTTTGTCACGTGCGGTAGCCGAGACGGGACGGCAGAGCAGGCGACGGGCTGAACGGGCCCCATCCGGCTCCAGCGTCTCGCGGTCTAGGCGTCGCTGTCGGACGGAGCCCCCGTTCGGCGTGCCTCGGGCCAGCGTCACCAGCTCGGCCCGCGGCCCGGAGCGATGCGTGAAACCGTGGGTTGTGGACGGACTCCTCACGCGAGGCGCCTCTTCCCGTTTGTGTCCGCAGAGCCTGGGCGTGGTCCTCTACGTGCTGGTCTGTGGAGCCCTACCCTTTGACGGTCCGACGCTCCCGCTGCTGAGGCAGAGGGTCCTGGAGGGCAGGTTCAGAATACCCTACTTCATGTCCGAAGGTGAGAGAGCGCAGGGTCGTAAACGCCGAGCCGGACCCCCCTCGGATGCCGGGTTTTACCCCAAAGCATCGGCCGTTCCTTCGTTCCTCCCGCTGTACCCGCTCAGTATTTCCCTTCCCCTTGTCGCTGGGGGTGGGGGAGGGGGGTCACCGTATGGGAGGAGGTTTCCAAATTGGGGGATAAAGTTCTTCAGCCGGGGCGGGGGGGGGGAGCTGTGGGATTCGTTGCTGTGCTGGCCAAGTCGTCGGGTGTGTCTAAAGCAGAGTTCTGGATTAGAAAGGGCGTCAGAGGCTCCAGGGAGAACGGGGTTGAGAGGGGGGCGGTAAATCAGCCGCGGAGGATCGCTAGAGCGGATCCGACGGGCCGAACGGCCTTGCGCTCTGCCCCCCCCCCTCCCCCACCCCCACCCCGGATGTCTTTCGCTTTACGTGGCGTTTAATACTCCAGCAAGGTAACAGGCCACTCAGCCCAGCACATCCCTGCTAACCCACTTACAAAGCTAGTCCAATATGCCTGCGTTGACCCTAATCCCCCTAAACTGGGGGTTCCAAAGCCGGGGCCCAGAGGCCCCTCAGTCGGGACCCATGGCGCAAGAAAGCTCGGGGAGCCCTGTTCTAATCCCCTCCCATTATCCAAATGTCTTTTAAATACTGTGAACGTGCGATACGAAGGTCTCAGGCACGCACACATAAGAATAGCTGGGGTGGCCGAGACCTTTGCAGAGCAGTGAAGTAATTCTACGCGTCGCACTGTACTGTTGCCACGAAGTAAAGCAAACTTCGTGACGTGTGAGTGATGAGCAGCCTGATTCTGATATGGGTCTCCGTTGTGGACTGAGTTGGTGAAAAGGGGAAGGGAGGGGGAGCGGGGAGAGGGGGAATTGTGGTTGGGAAGAGGGGAAAGGAGAGGGGAGGGAGTCAGGAGGCACCAGAGGGGGACATTCTGCAGTGATCAATAAGCCGATTGTTTGGAATCAGATGGCCTTGCCTGGCGTCTCAGGGCGGGGTGTGTGTGCGTGTCTGCACCCGCACCGCCCCCTTCCCCCGCCTACTGCCACTCCTTCTCTGCCGCCTGCCCCCACGCTCCGCCCCCCGCCGTGCCCGACATCTTCTGCTCCCGCCAGGTTTACAAACTCGCCCGCCGCTCCACGTTGACAGATATCGGTCCCGTGCCGCAGAACCCCTCGGGACCCGTACCCGCCTGAAAACACTTCCATCTGATGGCCCTCTCCACCCTCCGGGTTCCTTCAAACCCGCCTGCCCACCAGCGCTTGGTTTCCCAACGATGGGTGACGGGGTGGAGGTATCTCTCTGCCAGGGGCGGGGGGGTCTCTTTTCCCGTCTGCCAGCCTGCAGGTCACCTTTGGGCAAGCCCGCTGACGCCAGGCAGACAATCTCTGATGGGGGGAGACACACACCGCCCCAGAAGAAGGCAGCGGCAACCCAGTTCTGTAGGAACGTTTGCCAAGAACAATCATGGCCATAAAAAGACCACGATCGGCACGTAGTGATGACGTCGTACGACGCGGCACATAATGATGATGTCATACAACATGGCACATAACGCTATACGTCTCTGCGTCCCAAGGGAGGAAGGCTAACTTGGCCGACTTCTCCCCGCAACCCCGGCCCCCCGCCCCCCGCAGCCGCGAGTCCTGACAGCATCCTTGTCGATCTCTCCACTCTTCCCAAGTTCAAAGCCAAAAAAAAAAATTCCCAAGGCAAACCTTTTACCACCGTGCAGGTTGCCAGGCAACAACCCCGCTCAGCAGGGCAGCGACCGCGGACAGGATCGGCGCCGCGCAGATATAAACACGTAGCAATACGTCGCCGGAGCCTGAAACAGCGACGAGAGTCCCGGCGACGTCTTATCACGCCCCGACTCCCGTACTCAGTGCCCTGCCCGGCCACGCCAGGACGCAGCGAAAAGCTTTCTCGTTCGGCGGCCAGATCTTTCCGCGCGTCCGGAGAGCTACCGCACAGAAACAGGGCCCTTCGGCCCATCTAGCACCTGACGAAACCCTTTAAACCGCCCACTCCCTGCGACCTGCACTGAGACCAGACCCCCCCCCCCCCCCCCGTCCGGGCACCGATCCGAACTTCCCCTGAACCTTGAAACCGAGCTCTCGCGGGCTTCCAGCTCGATCCGCTAGGGTTGGTAGCTGCTGCCCGCGTCGGGCAGCGGTGGGGGGGAGGGGGTGGAGGTGAGGGGGGGAAATGAACATCTCCATGTTGTTTAGCCGGCACCTTTGACGAGCGTTGACTTTCTCGCCCGCCCAGACTGTGAGCACCTCATCCGCCGCATGCTGGTGTTAGACCCGTCCAAGAGGCTCAGCATTGCTCAGATCAAGGAGCACAAGTGGATGCTGGCGGAGGTCCCGGTGCAGAGGCCCGTCGGACACCCCCAGCCCAGGGAGGGCGAGACCGGCCCGGGCGAGTACAACGAGCAGGTCCTCCGGCTGATGCACAGCCTGGGCATCGACCAGCAGAAGACGATTGAGGTAAAAGTGGCGGCTTTACCCGGAGAATTAACCCTCGCCTGGATTACCCAGGCCTGCCAAACTCCGGGTGACGTTAAACAACCCGCCACCGGGTTTTCCAGTCCTGATGCCGCCCGAGACCTCCGCAAGATTCTCTGCCCAACCCCCTGCATTTCTCCGGGAGACCTCGCTGCAAAGGACCGTCGTGATTTAGCGGGGGGGGGGGCCTTCCCCCTTCCCGTCCGGTCCCGACGAAGGGTCTCGGCCCGAAACGTCGACCGCCTGGTCATTTCCACGGGGGCCTTCCCGACTTGCTGGGCTCCTCGGGCCTTCAGCGTGCGCATTGTCGCAGGGGGCTTCTCCCTCTCGGGCTCTCAGTGATCTCAGGGAAGAGCCCCAGAGTGCCAACAGCCGTGACTAGTTCCTTTCCTTGAGCAGACGCAGGGCCGTGTGGTGCGGGGAACAGGCCTCTCGGCCTGCGATGTCGTGCCTGGCCGGCTGGAAAGCAAATCGGAAAACTAACCCCCTCCTACCTGCACCTAACTCCCTCACATTGACGTGCCCATCCAAAGGTCTCTTCAGAGCCTCTAATGTGTTTGCCACACCTGTCAGCCCATTCCAGGCTCCCAGTACTCTCGGAGTTACAAAAGAAACTTACCCCTCACATCCCCTGCGAACCTACCCCCTCCCACCTTCAATGCAGTGAAGACTTCTCAACCCTGCTGGAAAAAGATGCTCCCTGCCCACTCTATCTGTGCCTCTCATAGTCTTGCGAACCTCTATCAGAGGAGACGACCCAAGTTTTTCCAGCCTCTCCTGACAGCACATGCCCTCTGAACCAGGCAGCCCCCGGTAAACCTCTTCTGCACCCTCCCCACATCCTTCGTGTACGGGGGGGGGGGGGGGGGTGACCGTGCGCAATGCCCCAGAGCTTTAAAAAGTTTCAACGCAGCCCCCCCCTTGCCTTCCAGTCTTACAGGGGCAGGGCCGGGACGGGAGGGGATGCACCAGGGCTTTTGGGTACGGTTATTTTTGTCAAACAGTCTGGTGGAAACATGGCTCTCTCTTGTACAAAGATGAACTGATGCTGCGTCAATAATTCGGAGAAAGAATTGATGAGTGTTTTTTTTTAACCCGTCCCTCGTTCTTGCCACCACCCCCAGAAGTTCCTTTCAAATCACTAAAGAATTCTTCAGACTTCCTTTCAGGGTCTGTGTAATCATATCTTTCCTCGCTGTCTTAAGAAAATAACTCCACTAAGGAGTGTTGACAAAAATCGTCACGAGTGCAATTGCTTCTGTCGCCACGTTATCCCAACAGCAAACAAACGTCGTACTATATATAAGAAAGAAAGCCCGCCCCCAAAACCTGATAACGTTCAACTTAGCACGTAACACACACGGCGGACTTAACCCTTAAGAGTCTGGGTCTATTCTGCCTCATGAAACTCAGGAGCCCCCCCCCCCCCACCCCACACACACACAACTCAGTCTGCGTGACGTGATTCCGCAGGTCCATTTCATATCCGATGATATGCAAACTGAAGTTCCAACTCTTCACAGGCATCCACGAAACAGAAGAGGGAAAAACCCCAAAGAATGAACGGCAGAAAATCCTTAGAGCCCCTCCTTCCCCCCCCCCTCCCTCCCACGCACGAGCAAGAGAAAAGCATCAACCTTTCCCCTCTCCCCCTGATGATTCCAGCAGAAAGCAGCACCCCCCCCCCCCCGTCTCCTCTCTCCCCACCATACAAGCAATAGTACAGCACCCAAAGAGACCACGATCAGGAAAAGTACACGCACTCTCGTCAGCTCGACACCACGGCACGCCACAAGCTGCCACTCTCCCCAACGAGGGAGCGGGAGGAGTCCCTCCTGCCGCGGCTCGCTGTTTCAATACACGTTGTTGAGGGCTGCCCTGTAACGCACAGGGAGGGAGGGACCTCGTAATCTCCAGACCCTAGCCACCAATACCCAAGGGGACTGGAGTGAAGAGGGAGGGCCTGCGTGTGGCCACGGGCACATCTACCCACGACCGTTCCCTAGCCCTGCCTCTGGTGCATTCATCCGAGACATCATCAGAGAGCCGCCGTGTGTGTGTGTGTGTGTGTGTGTGTGTCTGTGTCTGTGTGTGTGTGCACGAGAGAGTGTGTGTCTGTGTGTGTGTGTGTGTGTGTGTGTGTGTGTGTGAGTGTGTCTGTGTGTGAGTGTGTGTGTGTCTGTGTGTGTGTGAGTGTGTCTGTGTGTGAGTGTGTGTGTGTCTGTGTGTGTGTGTGTGTGTGTGTGTGAGTGTCTGTGTGTGAGTGTGTGTGTGTCTGTGTGTATGTGTGTGTGTCTGTGTGTGAGTGTGTGTGTGTGTGAGTGTGTGTGTCTGTGTGTGTGTGAGTGTGTGTGTCTGTGTCTGTGTGTGTGTGCGCGCGAGAGTGTGTGTCTGTGTGTGTGTGTGTGAGAGTGAGTGTGTGCGTGTGTGTGTGTCTGAGTGTGTGCGTGTCTTTCCAATATTTTTCCAGAAGAGGGCAAGAGCGGAACATATGAGTCAAGGAAGCTACCTCAGAATCTCAGAGTTACATCTGTCACAGATGGGATTCACATGGCAACAGAAACGTGCCAACTTATCCTCGGACATACGGGCCCTATGAACCACCTTAAATTGTATCCAGGCGTGTCTAGCACACATTGGAGAAGTTGTTAACGAGTCGGAGAATTTTATCTCATTTCTCTACAGGTAGAGGTACCTGGTGCTCTCTTTCCCGTCCGTTCTTAACTTTATCAGACGTACCCAGCTGAGTTTCCTTGGACCAGCTCTTGACGAGCTACCGGCTGACGTTTGCTATCAAGCCCCTGACACCGGCAGCTCCTGATGCGATGCCGGCCGCACCACCTCCCCCTTCCCGTCTCCCCTGCGTCCGAAGGTACACTGCCCTTCGTCAGCCAGGCTCTCAAGCACCAGTGATTATCCCCGGGGTGATGGGGAGTTGAAGCGATGATTTTAAACACTCCTTCTCTCCCCTGTGGCAGTCTTTGCAGAACAAGAGTTACAACCACTTTGCGGCCATCTACTACCTGCTGGTGGAGAGGCTGAAGTCGCACCGCAGCAGCTTCCCCGTGGACCAGCGGCTCGACGCCCGGCAGCGGCGGCCAAGCACGATCGCGGAGCAAACCGTGGCCAAGGTAACGCCCGGCGAGCGGCAGATCTGTGGCGGGAGGAGTGAAAGGACGGTGGTGTTAGGGGTCACGCTCCCCGTGCCTGGGCGTTCCATGAACTTACACCTCCGGGTTTAACGGTGCGGGGGGCCTGGCGTGGACGCGAAAGGTGCCTCTGGCGCCGGTCTTTAAAACTCCGCAGCCCCCCATCTGTGGAAAACCTTGCGCAGAAGGAATTTTTGTGGCAGGCAGAGCTTCTCGGGAGCACGCAGCTTTGCTAAAAATATGTCACAACGTTCTAAATTATTTATAATTCACTTCACACTTGGACTTTGCCAGTGATTCACTGACATCCGTGCTCAGCTGTTCCTCTCCCAGCGCCTGCGGTGAGGATTAGCTGAATGTTAATCGAGGAAATAATCGAGCCCACCACCGCCCCACAGTCACTCCTCCCCACTAGTGTCCATCATTACACTCTGTCTCGAGAGCTCCTGAACAGGGCCGCGGAGAGTGTTCTGCTCAATAATAATAGGAAAAAAAAATCACGTTTTAGTGCAAGATTTGTAGGTTACAGAAACAGGCCCTTCAGCCCACCTGCTTAATGCTAGCCCCTTCACCCTTCACTTGCCCACGTTAGGAGCACGCGCCTTGGCGATTGAACTGTCTCTCTCCGGACACCATCATCGTTACCTTCGTCATTCTGTGCCGTGTCGCGAGGGCGCAGGCAATCTGGATCAGGTTTAATGTCACTGGGATGCGTCGAGAAATTTGTCAGCTTAGCGGTAGTGCAGGACATACAGACAAATAAATAACTAAATCAATTACAGTAAGCATTTAGATACATTTATAAGAGTTAAATTTAAAATAGTGTAAAAACAGAATCTGAAAAAGTGAGGGAGGGTTCATGGGTTCAATGTCCGTTTGGGAATTGGATGGCGGAGGGGAAGAAGCTGTTCCTGAATCGCTGAGTGTGTGTCTTCAGGCTCCTGTACCTCCTCCCTGATGGCGGAGGGGAAGAAGCTGTTCCTGAATCGCTGAGTGTGTGTCTTCAGGCTCCTGTACCTCCTCCCTGATGGCGGGGAAGAAGCTGTTCCTGAATCGCTGAGTGTGTGTCTTCAGGCTCCTGTACCTCCTCCCTGATGGCGGAGGGGAAGAAGCTGTTCCTGAATCGCTGAGTGTGTGTCTTCAGGCTCCTGTACCCTCCTCCCTGATGGCGGAGGGGAAGAAGCTGTTCCTGAATCGCTGAGTGTGTGTCTTCAGGCTCCTGTACCCCCTCCCAATGATAACAAGGAGAAGAGGGCACATCCTGGGTGATGGGCCGTCTTTCTGAGGCCCCGCTTCTCGAAGCTGTCCTGGATATCACGGAGAGGCCGGTGCCCATGATGGAGCCGACTAATCTTGCACGGTCTTTCCTCGACGGTGATCACTCTTGGCAAATGTTTCTCCAGAAGTGGTGTATTGTGTCTTTACAAGACAGGATGAGCCCGGCCATTGTCAACAGTCTTCAGAGATTGTCAGTAGTCCTATAACCAAAGTTTCAAGAAATAAATTTTATTATCAGACTCTCTACACGTCGCCACAGACAACCCCGAGATTCAGCAAATCTATCGAATAGTGACTGTAAACAGGACCGGTGAAAGATCAGCCAGGGTGCAGAAGACAAGAAGCTGTAAATCATTAAGAATACTAACGAGAACATGAGATAACAGGTCCTTGAGAGTTGAGCCCATCGGCTGTGGGAACATTTCAGCGATGGGGCAGGTGAAGCTGAGAGATCCCCGTTTTGTTCGAGAGCCCGATGGCTGATCCTCGCGAAGCAAGGCCCGAGGCTCCTGTACCTTCTCCCTGATGGCAGCCGTGGGAAGAGAGCGTGTCCCGGGTGATGGGGGGGTGGGGTCCCTGACGATGGACGCCGCTTTCCTGCGACAGCGTTTCACGTAGTTGTGGCCAGCGGTGGGGAGGGCTTCCGCCAGCTTTTTGTAGGCGTTTCCGTTCGAGGGCGTCGGTGTCCCCGCACCGGGCCGCGGTGCAGCCGGTCAACACGCTCCGCACCGCACACCTACAGAGTCTGCCCCATCTGCTCATACGGCCGTCCGCCACCTGCTCCCATCGCTTCGTTCGACCCTGATCAGGGTGGTGGTGGGGGGGGGCGGTTTGCTACACCTTGCCCAAGGGTGACCTGCAGGCTAGCGGAGTGAAGGAGCACCCTATGCCTCCTGTGGCGGAGACGTAGCTCCACCCCGACACATAAACACAGCAATTTGAACCAAACATTTATTTAATTGTTGTTAAATTTACTTAGCTGCAGTTAAATCGTGGAGTGTGGCATCAAGGGACTTAGTCTAAATTTTTAGAACCATAGAACACTACAGCACAGAAAACAGGCCATTTGGCGCTTCTCGTCTGTGCGGAAACTTTACTCCGCTCGTCCCATTGACCTGCACCCAGTCCGTAACCCTCCAGACCTCTCCCATCCAGGTATCTATCCAATTTGTTCTTAAAACTTAAGAGTGAGCCTGCATTTACCGTGTCAGATGGCAGCTCGTTCCACACTCCCACCACTCTCCGAGTGAACAAGTTCCTCCTCATGTTCCCCCAAACCTTTCCCTTTTCCCCCTAAATCCATGTCCTTTCGTATTTATCTCTCCTAATCTAAGTGGAAAGAACCTGCTCACATTTACTCTGTCTACACCCCTCATAATTTTGCAAACCTCTCTCAAACCCCCCCCCCTCATTCTTCTGCGCTCCGAGGAATAAAGTCCTAACCCGTTCAATCTTTCCCTGTGACTCAACTCCTGAAAATACATTTCCAATCTCACAGTGAGCGGAAGAGATTTGGGTTTCTCGTCTGCAGGTGGGATCTGACTCAGGATCATTCCCTTGGAAACTGGGAGATGCACTCAGCCCAGTGTCCCCGTTCTGAGTGAAATTCCAACACACATAGAAAACCTACAGCACAATACAGGCCCTTCGGCCCACCATGCTGTGCCGAACATGTCCTTACTTTAGAAATTCCCTCGGGTTACCCATCGCCCTCTGTTTTTCTAAGCTCATTTCTAACAAGCAAAGTATTTTTATTATCTAAACCATACAAACTTGAGATTCGGTTGCTCACAGGCAGTCGCAAAGCCAGGAACCCGAGAAAAAAACAATTAAAAAACATTAACGACCAACCCCCCCCCCCCCCAATGCAAGAGGGAAAAAAACAAATCATGCAAGCACCGGGAGCAAGGAAAAGCAATGGATTTCAGAACCAAACCCAATCCAGCTCCCCGGAGCAGCCTGGAGTAGGCCCAAAGCCTGAGTAGCCTGTCGATCACATTAGCGTGGCAAATCACCGCAAAGCGAGTGAGCGGTGGGGGGGTGGGGCAGCCTCACGCTGCGGAGAGACGAGGCCCCCAACCATATCTGGGCCGGCGTTTAAATTGTCCAAGTGGTGGATCGTGCCTTGCATTGGGACCCAGGCCCCGCCGCGGGCCTAGCGTTCGCTGCCGAGGGGGCCGTCCGCGACCTCTCCGAATCGGCCCGGCGCCCAGCGCTATCCGACCCTCGACGTTTGCCTTGTTCAGCGGCTTGCTGTCTGTCGCCTTCAGGTCAAGTCAAGTCACTTTTATTGTCATTTCGACCATAGCCGCTGGTACAGTACACAGTAAAAATGAGACAACGGTTTGTCAGGACCATGGTGTTACATGACACAGTACAAAAAGCTAGACTGAACTACGTAAACAACAACACAGAGAGAAGAGAAAGCTACACCAGACTACAGACAACACACACAAAATGCCGGTGGGACGCAGAAGGCCAGGCAGCATCTACAGGGAGAAGCACTATCGACGTTTCCGGCCGAGACCCTTCGACCTACCCAGGACTGCATAAAGTGCACAAAACAGTGCAGGCATTACAATAAATAATAAACAGGACAGTAGGGC
Organism: Hypanus sabinus; assembly: GCF_030144855.1. Taxonomy (NCBI): domain Eukaryota; kingdom Metazoa; phylum Chordata; class Chondrichthyes; order Myliobatiformes; family Dasyatidae; genus Hypanus; species Hypanus sabinus. Next base: position 59,885 of record NW_026779001.1, read on the forward strand.
AGTGAGGTGTCAGTCCAGGCTCTGGGTATTGAGGAGTCTGATGGCTTGGGGGAAGGAACTGTTACATCGGTGTTGTCCTTTTCAGGGACAGTACCTAATCTTCCAGACCAGCCCACCATGTTGAAACCCTGTCCAACGAGGCAGCATCTACTCCCCCCCCAGATTCCCCACCCTCCCCCCCCCCCCACAGTATCTTCCCTTGACTACCCAGCTTGTCCTTGCTTCCCTCCCTGATCAAGATTGGCCTCCCTCCAGTCTGCGGCAACCTCGCCGGCGGCCGATGGTCAAGCACGGTGATGGTGAGCCCCAAGGGGCTCCAAAACGGGCTTCCCACCGAGCCCGAGGGTGCGCTCGGCTTAGGAATCCACCCACTCTGAGAGTCGCCAGCAGTTCCCTGAGGAGAGGTGAGCCGACGCTGGAGAGGGTTGAGGTGCGGTTCACGAAAACGGCTGCGGGATTGAAGGGCTTCTCACATGGGGAGCGCCTGAAGGCTCTGGGCCTACCCTCGCTGGAGTCCAGGCTCATTGAAACCGATCGAAAGGCCCCGATGGAGTGGATGTGGAGGTGGGGGGGGGGGAGTGGAAGGGCAGAGGGCACAGCCTCAGAATAGAGGGACGTCCTTTTGGAACGGGAAAGAGGAGGGATTCCTTCAGCCGGAGAGTGGTGAGCTCATGGAATTTGTGGCCGCGGGCGGCCGTGGAGGCCGAGTCATTGGGTATATTTAAATCGGAGGTTGGATGGATTCTTGTCAAGGCGTGAAGGGATGAGGGGAGAGGGCAGGAGATTGGGGTGGAGAGGGGACCTGGATCAGTCGTGATGAAATGGCAGAGCAGACTCGATGGGCCGAATGGCCCGATTCTGCACCTATATCTGATGCCCTTAAGGGACAGATGGGGCACTTGGAGCTTCAGGCTGCCCCGTTAAAGAAGGGCCCTGGGGTCTTCGGCGGAGAAACGAGGTGCCGATCCGTAAGCCAGCCTGTTAAAAGAAAACGCACGAAGAGCTGCTATTTCTTGGTAAAATTACCATGTCAACATCACTTTTCCTCCCTCCCACCCAGCGAGCCGGTTTGTGTTGATAACGCTCTTTGCTTCCTGAAACTGTGGAAAAGCAGAAGGAATATAATCCGACCGATTCTCTCAATTAGTCGCAACTCATTCAGGCCTTGAGGTTAATCTTTAAACCAAATCTTCTGGCCTCCCAGTGGGGACCATTGCCCCCTGTGCGTCTCTGCAGACTGCTCGATGTATGGAAGGGCCTTTGCGTGTTCCGCTCGGCTAGCCTCTCCCGCTCAACTGCTTCACTTGGGGGCTGCGTCTGTGGAGAGATCCCTGGGGCTTACTGCCCAAGCTCACGGGATTGATTCCCGGGCGGAGATTTTCGCCCTTTCCCTCCCTTACGTCGGAATTCGGCGCAGGTACAGGCCCTTCGGCCCATCTCATCCACGCTGGACAAGGTGCTAGCCCATATGCCTGCAATTGACCCGTTTTCTAAACTGAGGGTTTCCAACCTTTTTTATTAAATCCATGGACCAACACCGTTAACCGAGGGGACCGTGGACACCAGTTGGGGAACCCCTGCTCTAGACTTTAAAATTTAAAAAGTCTTTTAAATACCGTAGTTGTTCCTCCGGCAACACCAGGTCATGTTCAAGGAGCAGTGCCTCGGAAGGTGACGTCCATCATTAAGGGCTCCCATCACCCAGGGCAAGCCCTCTTCTCATTGCTACCATCAGGGAGGAGGTACAGGAGCCTGAAGACACACACTCAGCGATTCAGGAACAGCTTCTTCCCCTCCGCCATCAGGGAGGAGGTACAGGAGCCTGAAGACACACACTCAGTGATTCAGGAACAGCTTCTTCCCCTCTGCCATCAGGGAGGAGGTACAGGAGCCTGGAGACACATACTCAATGATTCAGGAACAGCTTCTTCCCCTCTGCCATTAGGGAGGAGGTACAGGAGCCTGAAGACACACACTCAGCGATTCAGGAACAGCTTCTTCCCGTCCGCCATCAGGGAGGAGGTACAGGAGCCTGAAGACACACACTCAGCGATTCAGGAACAGCTTCTTCCCCTCCGCCATCAGGGAGGAGGTACAGGAGCCTGAAGACACACACTCAATGATTCAGGAACAGCTTCTTCCCCTCCGCCATCAGGGAGGAGGTACAGGAGCCTGAAGACACACTCAGCGATTCAGGAACAGCTTCTTCCCCTCTGCCATCAGGGAGGAGGTACAGGAGCCTGAAGACACACACTCAGCGATTCAGGAACAGCTTCTTCCCCTCCGCCATCAGGGAGGAGGTACAGGAGCCTGAAGACACACACTCAGCGATTCAGGAACAGCTTCTTCCCCTCCGCCATCAGGGAGGAGGTACAGGAGCCTGAAGACTCACACTCAGCGATTCAGGAACAGCTTCTTCCCCTCTGCCATCAGGGAGGAGGTACAGGAGCCTGAAGACACACACTCAGCGATTCGGGAACAGCTTCTTCCCCTCTGCCATCAGGGAGGAGGTACAGGAGCCTGAAGACACACACTCAGCGATTCAGGAACAGCTCCTTCCCCTCCGACATCGGGGAGGAGGTACAGGAGCCTGAAGACACACACTCAGCGATTCAGGAACAGCTTCTTCCCCTCCGACATCGGGGAGGAGGTACAGGAGCCTGAAGACACACACTCAGCGATTCAGGAACAGCTTCTTCCCCTCCGCCATCAGGGAGGAGGTACAGGAGCCTGAAGACACACACTCAGCGATTCAGGAACAGCTTCTTCCCCTCCGCCATCAGGGAGGAGGTACAGGAGCCTGAAGACACACACTCAGCGATTCAGGAACAGCTTCTCCCCCTCCGACATCGGGGAGGAGGTACAGGAGCCTGAAGACACACACTCAGCGATTCAGGAACAGCTTCTTCCCCTCCGCCATCAGGGAGGAGGTACAGGAGCCTGAAGACACACACTCAGCGATTCAGGAACAGCTTCTTCCCCTCCGCCATCAGGGAGGAGGTACAGGAGCCTGAAGACACACACTCAGCGATTCAGGAACAGCTTCTTCCCCTCCGCCATCAGGGAGGAGGTACAGGAGCCTGAAGACTCACACTCAGCGATTCAGGAACAGCTTCTTCCCCTCTGCCATCAGGGAGGAGGTACAGGAGCCTGAAGACACACACTCAGCGATTCGGGAACAGCTTCTTCCCCTCTGCCATCAGGGAGGAGGTACAGGAGCCTGAAGACACACACTCAGCGATTCAGGAACAGCTTCTTCCCCTCCGACATCGGGGAGGAGGTACAGGAGCCTGAAGACACACACTCAGCGATTCAGGAACAGCTTCTTCCCCTCCGCCATCAGGGAGGAGGTACAGGAGCCTGAAGACACACACTCAGCGATTCAGGAACAGCTTCTTCCCCTCCGCCATCAGGGAGGAGGTACAGGAGCCTGAAGACACACACTCAGCGATTCAGGAACAGCTTCTCCCCCTCCGACATCGGGGAGGAGGTACAGGAGCCTGAAGACACACACTCAGCGATTCAGGAACAGCTTCTTCCCCTCCGCCATCAGGGAGGAGGTACAGGAGCCTGAAGACACACACTCAGCGATTCAGGAACAGCTTCTTCCCCTCCGCCATCAGGGAGGAGGTACAGGAGCCTGAAGACACACACTCAGCGATTCAGGAACAGCTTCTTCCCCTCCGCCATCAGGGAGGAGGTACAGGAGCCTGAAGGCACACACTCAGCGATTCAGGAACAGCTTCTTCCCCTCCGCCATCAGGGAGGAGGTACAGGAGCCTGGAGACACACACTCAGCGATTCAGGAACAGCTTCTTCCCCTCCGCCATCAGGGAGGAGGTACAGGAGCCTGAAGACACACACTCAGCGATTCAGGAACAGCTTCTTCCCCTCCGCCATCAGGGAGGAGGTACAGGAGCCTGAAGACACACACTCAGCGATTCAGGAACAGCTTCTTCCCGTCCGCCATCAGGGAGGAGGTACAGGAGCCTGAAGACACACACTCAGCGATTCAGGAACAGCTTCTTCCCCTCCGCCATCAGGGAGGAGGTACAGGAGCCTGAAGACACACACTCAGCGATTCAGGAACAGCTTCTTCCCCTCCGCCATCAGGGAGGAGGTACAGGAGCCTGAAGACACACACTCAGCGATTCAGGAACAGCTTCTTCCCCTCCGCCATCAGGGAGGAGGTACAGGAGCCTGAAGACACACACTCAGCGATTCAGGAACAGCTTCTTCCCCTCCGCCATCCAATTCCCAAACGGACATTGAACCCATGAACCCTCCCTCACTTTTTCAGATTCTGTTTTTACACTATTTTAAATTTAACTCTTATATATGTATCTAAATGCTTACTGTAATTGATTTAGTTATTTATTTGTCTGTATGTCCTGCACTACCGCTAAGCTGACCAATTTCTCGACGCATCCCAGTGACATTAAACCTGATCCAGATTGCCTGCGCCCTCGCGACACGGCACAGAATGACGAAGGTAACGATGATGGTGTCCGGAGAGAGACGGTTCAATCGCCAAGGCGCGTGCTCCTAACGTGGGCAAGTGAAGGGTGAAGGGGCTAGCATTAAGCAGGTGGGCTGAAGGTGGCCTGTTTCTGTAACCTACAAATCTTGCAGTAAAACATGGTTTTTATTATTGAGCAGAACGCTCTCCGCGACCCTGTTCAGGAGCTCTCGAGACAGAGCGTAATGATGGAGACTAGTGGGGAGGAGTGACTCCAGACCTAACTGCAGACAGACCTAGAGTGGGTCGGCACAACATTGCGGGCCGAAGTGCCTGTAATGTGCCGTGGATTTCTACGTTCTACGTCCTATAACCCTTAATTTCCCCAACATGCAAAAATCTATCCAGCCTTGGCTTAAAATGTATCTAGTGAGAGAGCCGTGATTCATTGGGCAGAGAGTTCCACGAGGGAGGGCGCACCGGTCAGCCGGTTAAGTGATCGTTGTCATTTGGCTAAGGTTAAACCCGTGGCTCGCAGGGCTGGGTTGCTCTAAGTTGGGGGGAGCCTGTGAGTTAGAGTCCGTCCAACGGGAGACTGGGGGGGAGGAGTCGAGCTAAACCGGCGGTCAGCCAGTCAGAGACCCTTCTCATTCGCCGCTCTCGTTTTTCAGGCGGACCCCGCGGTGGCCCAGGTGAACCTCTTCACGCAGAGCGTCAGGATGCGGAGGTCTCCGGCCCTGCCCCCGAACCCTGCCGTGGACTCCTTCACCCTAACCCTGCACTTCATGGAGGAAGACGTCAACACTCCCAAGGTTTGTCTCCTGGCTCTTCCGCAGACGTCTGCGCGCAGGATCGGGGGCGGGGGGGGTTTGCAGAGGGAGGGAGGTTAACGCTGCCTGCCGAGTACTCCGTCACCGCCCTCAGGTCAGGTCGCTTTCTGTTCCGCACCGAGCGATGCACCGTCCTGGCGCTGTACAGCTGAAGGCGAATCGTTAGAGGACGAGCTGTCGGCTGCTCGTTCGCTGCCTGAGCTGCTGAGCTCCTCCAGAGCTCTGCGTGGGTGGCTTTCGAGTCTCCAGCGTCTCTCGTGTTCGAGGACCTTGCGTTGGGAGTTACCTTTGTAAATGGTTCAGCACAGACTCGATGGGCTGAAGGGCCTCTTTCTGCGCTGTGATTTCCTCTGACTCTACACTGTCTGCGCGGACTGTCTTCTTGTGCATCTGTGACCCAATCAATGACAACTTTGTGCTGGGCCTCAAGAACGTACAGACATTCCCCGAGCATCACACCTTCGTGCTGGGTCTCCTGAACGTACAGACATTCCCCGAGCGTCACACCTTCGTGCTGGGCCTCCTGAACGTACAGACATTCCCCGAGCGTCACACCTTCGTGCTGGGTCTCCTGAACGTACAGACATTCCCCGAGCGTCACACCTTCGTGCTGGGCCTCCTGAACGTACAGACATTCCCCGAGCGTCACACCTTCGTGCTGGGCCTCATGAACGTACAGACATTCCCCGAGCGTCACACCTTCGTGCTGGGCCTCATGAACGTACAGACATTCCCCGAGCGTCACACCTTCGTGCTGGGCCTCATGAACGTACAGACATTCCCCGAGCGTCACACCTTCGTGCTGGGCCTCATGAACGTACAGACATTCCCCGAGCGTCACACCTTCGTGCTGGGCCTCCTGAATGTACAGACATTCCCCGAGCGTCACACCTTCGTGCTGGGTCTCATGAACGTACAGACATTCCCCGAGCGTCACACCTTCGTGCTGGGCCTCCTGAATGTACAGACATTCCCCGAGCGTCACACCTTCGTGCTGGGCCTCATGAACGTACAGACATTCCCCGAGCGTCACACCTTCGTGCTGGGCCTCATGAACGTACAGACATTCCCCGAGCGTCACACCTTCGTGCTGGGTCTCATGAACGTACAGACATTCCCCGAGCGTCACACCTTCGTGCTGGGTCTCCTGAACGTACAGACATTCCCCGAGCGTCACACCTTCGTGCTGGGCCTCATGAATGTACAGACATTCCCCGAGCGTCACACCTTCGTGCTGGGCCTCATGAACGTACAGACATTCCCCGAGCGTCACACCTTCGTGCTGGGTCTCATGAACGTACAGACATTCCCCGAGCGTCACACCTTCGTGCTGGGCCTCCTGAATGTACAGACATTCCCCGAGCGTCACACCTTCGTGCTGGGCCTCATGAACGTACAGACATTCCCCAAGCGTCACACCTTCGTGCTGGGCCTCATGAACGTACAGTCATTCCCCGAGCGTCACACCTTCGTGCTGGGCCTCATGAACGTACAGACATTCCCCGAGCGTCACACCTTCGTGCTGGGCCTCATGAACGTACAGACATTCCCGGAGCGTCACACCTTCGTGCTGGGCCTCCTGAATGTACAGACATTCTCCGAGCGTCACACCTTCGTGCTGGGCCTCATGAACGTACAGACATTCCCCGAGCGTCACACCTTCGTGCTGGGCCTCATGAACGTACAGACATTCCCCGAGCGACACACCTTCGTGCTGGGCCTCATGAACGCACAGACATTCCCCGAGCGTCACACCTTCGTGCTGGGCCTCATGAACGTACAGACATTCCCCGAGCGTCACACCTTCGTGCTGGGTCTCATGAACGTACAGACATTCCCCGAGCGTCACACCTTCGTGCTGGGTCACCTGAATGTACAGACATTCCCCGAGCGTCTCACCTTCGTGCTGGGTCTCCTGAATGTACAGACATTCCCCGAGCGTCACACCTTCGTGCTGGGCCTCATGAACGTACAGACATTCCCCGAGCGTCACACCTTCGTGCTGGGCCTCATGAACGTACAGACATTCCCCGAGCGTCACACCTTCGTGCTGGGCCTCATGAACGTACAGACATTCCCCGAGCGTCACACCTTCGTACTGGGTCTCATGAATGTACAGACATTCCCCGAGCGTCACACCTTCGTGCTGGGTCTCCTGAACGTACAGACATTCCCCGAGCGTCACACCTTCGTGCTGGGCCTCATGAACGTACAGACATTCCCCGAGCGTCACACCTTCGTGCTGGGCCTCATGAACGTACAGACATTCCCCGAGCGTCACACCTTCGTGCTGGGCCTCATGATCGTACAGACATTCCCCGAGCGTCACACCTTCGTGCTGGGCCTCATGAACGTACAGACATTCCCTGAGCGTCACACCTTCGTGCTGGGCCTCATAAACGTACAGACATTCCCCGAGCGTCACACCTTCGTGCTGGGTCTCATGAATGTACAGACATTCCCCGAGCGTCACACCTTCGTGCTGGGCCTCATGAACGTACAGACATTCCCCGAGCATCACACCGTCGTGCTGGGCCTCATAAACGTACAGACATTCCCCGAGCGTCACAACTTCGTGCTGGGCCTCATAAACGTACAGACATTCCCCGAGCGTCACACCTTCGTGCTGGGCCTCATGAACGTACAGACATTCCCCGAGCATCACACCGTCGTGCTGGGCCTCATGAACGTACAGACATTCCCCGAGCATCACACCGTCGTGCTGGGCCTCATGAACGTACAGACATTCCCCGAGCATCACAACTTCGTGCTGGGCCTCATAAACGTACAGACATTCCCCGAGCGTCACACCTTCGTGCTGGGCCACATGATCGTACAGACATTCCCCGAGCGTCACACCTTCGTGCTGGGCCTCATAAATGTACAGACATTCCCCGAGCGTCACACCTTCGTGCTGGGTCTCATGAACGTACAGACATTCCCCGAGCGTCACACCTTCGTGCTGGGCCTCCTGAACGCACAGACATTCCCCGAGCGTCACACCTTCGTGCTGGGTCTCATGAACGTACAGACATTCCCCGAGCGTCACACCTTCGTGCTGGGTCTCATGAACGTACAGACATTCCCCGAGCGTCACACCTTCGTGCTGGGTCTCATGAACGTACAGACATTCCCCGAGCGTCACACCTTCGTGCTGGGCCTCATGAATGTACAGACATTCCCCGAGCGTCACACCTTCGTGCTGGGCCTCCTGAACGTACAGACATTCCCCGAGCGTCACACCTTCGTGCTGGGCCTCCTGAACGCACAGACATTCCCCGAGCGTCACACCTTCGTGCTGGGTCTCATGAACGTACAGACATTCCCCGAGCGTCACACCTTCGTGCTGGGCCTCCTGAATGTACAGACATTCCCCGAGCGTCACACCTTCGTGCTGGGCCTCCTGAACGTACAGACATTCCCCGAGCGTCACACCTTCGTGCTGGGCCTCATGAACGTACAGACATTCCCCGAGCATCACACCTTCGTGCTGGGTCTCATGAATGTACAGACATTCCCCGAGCGTCACACCTTCGTGCTGGGTCTCAAGAACGTACAGACATTCCCCGAGCGTCACACCTTTGTGCTGGGTCTCATGAACGTACAGACATTCCCCGAGCGTCACACCTTCGTGCTCGGTCTCATGAACGTACAGACATTCCCCGAGCGTCACACCTTCGTGCTGGGCCTCCTGAATGTACAGACATTCCCCGAGCGTCACACCTTCGTGCTGGGCCTCATGAACGTACAGACATTCCCGGAGCGTCACACCTTCGTGCTGGGCCTCATGAATGTACAGACATTCCCTGAGCGTCACACCTTCGTGCTGGGCCTCATGAACGTACAGACATTCCCCGAGCGTCACACCTTCGTGCTGGGCCTCATGAACGTACAGACATTCCCCGAGCGTCACACCTTCGTGCTGGGCCTCATGAACGTACAGACATTCCCCGAGCGTCACACCTTCGTGCTGGGTCTCATGAACGTACAGACATTCCCCGAGCGTCACACCTTCGTGCTGGGTCTCCTGAACGTACAGACATTCCCCGAGCGTCACACCTTCGTGCTGGGTCTCATGAACGTACAGACATTCCCCGAGCGTCACACCTTCGTGCTGGGCCTCATGAACGTACAGACATTCACCGAGCGTCACACCTTCGTGCTGGGCCTCATGAACGTACAGACATTCCCCGAGCGTCACACCTTCGTGCTGGGTCTCCTGAACGTACAGACATTCACCGAGCGTCACACCTTCGTGCTGGGCCTCATGAACGTACAGACATTCCCCGAGCGTCACACCTTCGTGCTGGGTCTCCTGAACGTACAGACATTCCCCGAGCGTCACACCTTCGTGCTGGGCCTCATGAACGTACAGACATTCCCCGAGCGTCACACCTTCGTGCTGGGTCTCCTGAACGTACAGACATTCCCCGAGCGTCACACCTTCGTGCTGGGTCTCATGCAGGTACAGACATTCCCCGAGCGTCACACCTTCGTGCTGGGTCTCATGAACGTACAGACATTCCCCGAGCGTCACACCTTCGTGCTGGGCCTCATGAACGTACAGACATTCCCCGAGCGTCACACCTTCGTGCTGGGCCTCATGAAAGTACAGACATTCCCCGAGCGTCACACCTTCGTGCTGGGCCTCATGAAAGTACAGACATTCCCCGAGCGTCATACCTTCGTGCTGGGACTCATGAACGTACAGACATTCCCCGAGCGTCACACCTTCGTGCTGGGTCTCATGAACGTACAGACATTCCCCGAGCGTCACACCTTCGTGCTGGGACTCATGAACGTACAGACATTCCCGGAGCGTCACACCTTCGTGCTGGGCCTCATGAACGTACAGACATTCCCCGAGCGTCACACCTTCGTGCTGGGTCTCATGAACGTACAGACATTCCCCGAGCGTCACACCTTCGTGCTGGGTCTCATGAACGTACAGACATTCCCCGAGCGTCACACCTTCGTGCTGGGTCTCATAAATGTACAGACATTCCCCGAGCGTCACACCTTCGTGCTGGGTCTCATAAATGTACAGACATTCCCCGAGCGTCACACCTTCGTGCTGGGTCTCCTGAACGTACTGACATTCCCCGAGCGTCACACCTTCGTGCTGGGTCTCCTGAACGTACAGACATTCCCCGAGCGTCACACCTTCGTGCTGGGACTCCTGAACGTACAGACATTCCCCGAGCGTCACACCTTCGTGCTGGGCCTCATGAACGTACGGACATTCCCTGAGCGTCACACCTTCGTGCTGGGCCTCATGAACGTACAGACATTCCCCGAGCGTCACACCTTCGTGTTGGGTCTCCTGAACGTACAGACATTCCCCGAGCGTCACACCTTCGTGCTGGGCCTCATGAACGTACAGACATTCCCCAAGCGTCACACCTTCGTGCTGGGCCTCATGAACGTACAGACATTCCCCGAGCGTCACACCTTCGTGCTGGGCCTCATGAACGTACAGACATTCCCCGAGCGTCACACCTTCGTGCTGGGTCTCATGAATGTACAGACATTCCCCGAGCGCCACACCTTCGTGCTGGGTCTCATGAACGTACAGACATTCCCCGAGCGTCACACCTTCGTGCTGGGTCTCATGAATGTACAGACATTCCCCGAGCGCCACACCTTCGTGCTGGGTCTCATGAACGTACAGACATTCCCCGAGCGTCACACCTTCGTGCTGGGACTCATGAACGTACAGACATTCCCCGAGCGTCACACCTTCGTGCTGGGACTCATGAACGTACAGACATTCCCCGAGCGTCACACCTTCCTGCTGGGTCTCCTGAATGTACAGACATTCCCCGAGCGTCACACCTTCGTGCTGGGTCTCCTGAATGTACAGACATTCCCCGAGCGTCACACCTTCGTGCTGGGCCTCCTGAACGTACAGACATTCCCCGAGCGTCACACCTTCGTGCTGGGTCTCCTGAACGTACAGACATTCCCCGAGCGTCACACCTTCCTGCTGGGTCTCCTGAATGTACAGACATTCCCCGAGCGTCACACCTTCGTGCTGGGTCTCCTGAATGTACAGACATTCCCCGAGCGTCACACCTTCGTGCTGGGCCTCCTGAACGTACAGACATTCCCCGAGCGTCACACCTTCGTGCTGGGTCTCCTGAATGTACAGACATTCCCCGAGCGTCACACCTTCGTGCTGGGCCTCATGAACGTACAGACATTCCCCGAGCGTCACACCTTCGTGCTGGGTCTCCTGAACGTACAGACATTCCCCGAGCGTCACACCTTCGTGCTGGGCCTCATGAACGTACAGACATTCCCCGAGCGTCACACCTTCATGCTGGGCCTCATGAACGTACAGACATTCCCCGAGCGTCACACCTTCGTGCTGGGTCTCATGAACGTACAGACATTCCCCGAGCGTCACACCTTCGTGCTGGGTCTCCTGAACGTACAGACATTCCCCGAGCGTCACACCTTCGTGCTGGGTCTCATGAATGTACAGACATTCCCCGAGCGTCACACCTTCGTGCTGGGCCTCATGAATGTACAGACATTCCCCGAGCGTCACACCTTCGTGCTGGGACTCATGAACGTACAGACATTCCCGGAGCGTCACACCTTCGTGCTGGGCCTCATGAACGTACAGACATTCCCCGAGCGTCACACCTTTGTGCTGGGTCCCCTGAACGTACAGACATTCCCCGAGCGTCACACCTTCGTGCTGGGCCTCCTGAACGTACAGACATTCCCGGAGCGTCACACCTTCGTGCTGGGCCTCATGAATGTACAGACATTCCCCGAGCGTCACACCTTCGTGCTGGGCCTCATGAATGTACAGACATTCCCCGAGCGTCACACCTTCGTGCTGGGCCTCATGAATGTACAGACACTCCCCGAGCGTCACACCTTCGTGCTGGGCCTCATGAACGTACAGACATTCCCCGAGCGTCACACCTTCGTGCTGGGCCTCATGAACGTACAGACATTCCCCGAGCGTCACACCTTCGTGCTGGGTCTCCTGAACGTACAGACATTCCCCGAGTGTCACACCTTCGTGCTGGGCCTCATGAACGTACAGACATTCCCCGAGCGTCACACCTTCGTGCTGGGCCTCATGAACGTACAGACATTCCCCGAGCGTCACACCTTCGTGCTGGGTCTCATGAACGTACAGACATTCCCCGAGCGTCACACCTTCGTGCTGGGTCTCCTGAACGTACAGACATTCCCCGAGCGTCACACCTTCGTGCTGGGTCTCATGAACGTACAGACATTCCCCGAGCGTCACACCTTCGTGCTGGGCCTCATGAATGTACAGACATTCCCCGAGCGTCACACCTTCGTGCTGGGTCCCCTGAACGTACAGACATTCCCCGAGCGTCACACCTTCGTGCTGGGCCTCATGAACGTACAGACATTCCCCGAGCGTCACACCTTCGTGCTGGGTCTCATGAACGTACAGACATTCCCCGAGCGTCACACCTTCGTGCTGGGCCTCCTGAACGTACAGACATTCCCCGAGCGTCACACCTTCGTGCTGGGTCTCATGAATGTACAGACATTCCCCGAGCGTCACACCTTCGTGCTGGGTCTCATGAACGTACAGACATTCCCCGAGCGTCACACCTTCGTGCTGGGTCTCATGAACGTACAGACATTCCCCGAGCGTCACACCTTCGTGCTGGGACTCATGAACGTACAGACATTCCCGGAGCGTCACACCTTCGTGCTGGGTCTCATGAACGTACAGACATTCCCCGAGCGTCACACCTTCATGCTGGGACTCATGAACGTACAGACATTCCCCGAGCGTCACACCTTCGTGCTGGGTCTCATGAACGTACAGACATTCCCCGAGCGTCACACCTTCGTGCTGGGTCTCATGAACGTACAGACATTCCCCGAGCGTCACACCTTCGTGCTGGGACTCATGAACGTACAGACATTCCCGGAGCGTCACACCTTCGTGCTGGGTCTCCTGAACGTACAGACATTCCCCGAGCGTCACACCTTCGTGCTGGGCCTCCTGACGTCCAGACATTCCCCGAGAGTCACACCTTCGTGCTGGGTCTCCTGAACGTACAGACATTCCCCGAGCGTCACACCTTCGTGCTGGGTCTCATGAACGTACAGACATTCCCCGAGCGTCACACCTTCGTGCTGGGCCTCCTGAACGTACAGACATTCCCCGAGCGTCACACCTTCGTGCTGGGCCTCATGAACGTACAGACATTCCCCGAGCGTCACACCTTCGTGCTGGGCCTCATGAACGTACAGACATTCCCCGAGCGTCACACCTTCGTGCTGGGCCTCATGAACGTACAGACATTCCCCGAGCGTCACACCTTCGTGCTGGGTCTCATGAACGTACAGACATTCCCCGAGCGTCACACCTTCGTGCTGGGCCTCCTGAACGTACAGACATTCCCCGAGCGTCACACCTTCGTGCTGGGCCTCATGAATGTACAGACATTCCCCGAGCGTCACACCTTCGTACTGGGCCTCATGAACGTACAGACATTCCCCGAGCGTCACACCTTCGTGCTGGGCCTCATGAACGTACAGACATTCCCCGAGCGTCACACCTTCGTGCTGGGCCTCATGAACGTACAGACATTCCCCGAGCGTCACACCTTCGTGCTGGGCCTCCTGAACGTACAGACATTCCCCGAGCGTCACACCTTCGTGCTGGGCCTCATGAACGTACAGACATTCCCCGAGCGTCACACCTTCGTGCTGGGCCTCATGAACGTACAGACATTCCCCGAGCGTCACACCTTCGTGCTGGGTCTCCTGAACGTACAGACATTCCCCGAGCGTCACACCTTCGTGCTGGGCCTCATGAATGTACAGACATTCCCCGATCGTCACACCTTCGTGCTGGGCCTCATGAACGTACAGACATTCCCCGAGCGTCACACCTTCGTGCTGGGCCTCATGAACGTACAGACATTCCCCGAGCGTCACACCTTCGTGCTGGGCCTCATGAACGTACAGACATTCCCCGATCGTCACACCTTCGTACTGGGCCTCATGAACGTACAGACATTCCCCGAGCGTCACACCTTCGTGCTGGGCCTCCTGAACGTACAGACATTCCCCGAGCGTCACACCTTCGTGCTGGGCCTCCTGAACGTACAGACATTCCCCGAGCGTCACACCTTCGTGCTGGGTCTCATGAACGTACAGACATTCCCCGAGCGTCACACCTTCGTGCTGGGTCTCATGAACGTACAGACATTCCCCGAGCGTCACACCTTCGTGCTGGGCCTCCTGAACGTACAGACATTCCCCGAGCGTCACACCTTCGTGCTGGGCCTCCTGAACGTACAGACATTCCCCGAGCGTCACACCTTCGTGCTGGGTCTCATGAACGTACAGACATTCCCCGAGCGTCACACCTTCGTGCTGGGTCTCATGAACGTACAGACATTCCCCGAGCGTCACACCTTCGTGCTGGGTCTCATGAACGTACAGACATTCCCCGAGCGTCACACCTTCGTGCTGGGCCTCATGAACGTACAGACATTCCCCGAGCGTCACACCTTCGTGCTGGGCCTCATGAACGTACAGACATTCCCCGAGCGTCACACCTTCGTGCTGGGTCTCATGAACGTACAGACATTCCCCGAGCGTCACACCTTCGTGCTGGGTCTCATGAACGTACAGACATTCCCCGAGCGTCACACCTTCGTGCTGGGTCTCCTGAACGTACTGACATTCCCCGAGCGTCACACCTTCGTGCTGGGTCTCCTGAACGTACAGACATTCCCCGAGCGTCACACCTTCGTGCTGGGTCTCCTGAACGTACAGACATTCCCCGAGCGTCACACCTTCGTGCTGGGTCTCCTGAACGTAGAGACATTCCCCGAGCGTCACACCTTCGTGCTGGGCCTCATGAACGTACAGACATTCCCCGATCGTCACACCTTCGTGCTGGGCCTCATGAACGTACAGACATTCCCCGAGCGTCACACCTTCGTGCTGGGTCTCCTGAATGTACAGACATTCCCCGAGCGTCACACCTTCGTGCTGGGCCTCATGAACGTACAGACATTCCCCGAGCGTCACACCTTCGTGCTGGGTCTCCTGAACGTACAGACATTCCCCGAGCGTCACACCTTCGTGCTGGGCCTCATGAACGTACAGACATTCCCCGAGCGTCACACCTTCGTGCTGGGTCTCCTGAATGTACAGACATTCCCCGAGCGTCACACCTTCGTGCTGGGTCTCCTGAACGTACAGACATTCCCCGAGCGTCACACCTTCGTGCTGGGCCTCATGAACGTACAGACATTCCCCGAGCGTCACACCTTCGTGCTGGGTCTCATGAACGTACAGACATTCCCCGAGCGTCACACCTTCGTGCTGGGTCTCCTGAACGTACAGACATTCCCCGAGCGTCACACCTTCGTGCTGGGTCTCATGAACGTACAGACATTCCCCGAGCGTCACACCTTCGTGCTGGGTCTCATGAACGTACAGACATTCCCCGAGCGTCACACCTTCGTGCTGGGTCTCATGAACGTACAGACATTCCCCGAGCGTCACACCTTCGTGCTGGGACTCATGAACGTACAGACATTCCCCGAGCGTCACACCTTCGTGCTGGGTCTCATGAACGTACAGACATTCCCCGAGCGTCACACCTTTGTGCTGGGTCCCCTGAACGTACAGACATTCCCCGAGCGTCACACCTTCGTGCTGGGTCCCCTGAACGTACAGACATTCCCCGAGCGTCACACCTTCGTGCTGGGTCACATGAACGTACAGACATTCCCCGAGCGTCACACCTTCGTGCTGGGCCTCATGAACGTACAGACATTCCCCGAGCGTCACACCTTCGTGCTGGGCCTCCTGAACGTACAGACATTCCCGGAGCGTCACACCTTCGTGCTGGGCCTCATGAACGTACAGACATTCCCCGAGCGTCACACCTTCGTGCTGGGCCTCATGAACGTACAGACATTCCCCGAGCGTCACACCTTCGTGCTGGGCCTCATGAACGTACAGACATTCCCCGAGCGTCACACCTTCGTGCTGGGCCTCATGAACGTACAGACATTCCCCGATCGTCACACCTTCGTGCTGGGCCTCATGAACGTACGGACATTCCCGGAGCGTCACACCTTCGTGCTGGGTCTCATGAATGTACAGACATTCCCCGAGCGTCACACCTTCGTGCTGGGCCTCATGAATGTACAGACATTCCCCGAGCGTCACACCTTCGTGCTGGGCCTCATGAACGTACAGACATTCCCCGAGCGTCACACCTTCGTGCTGGGCCTCATGAACGTACAGACATTCACCGAGCGTCACACCTTCGTGCTGGGCCTCATGAACGTACAGACATTCCCCGAGCGTCACACCTTCGTGCTGGGTCTCCTGAATGTACAGACATTCCCCGAGCGTCACACCTTCGTGCTGGGCCTCCTGACGTCCAGACATTCCCCGAGAGTCACACCTTCGTGCTGGGTCTCCTGAACGTACAGACATTCCCCGAGCGTCACACCTTCGTGCTGGGTCTCATGAACGTACAGACATTCCCCGAGCGTCACACCTTCGTGCTGGGCCTCCTGAACGTACAGACATTCCCCGAGCGTCACACCTTCGTGCTGGGCCTCATGAACGTACAGACATTCCCCGAGCGTCACACCTTCGTGCTGGGTCTCATGAACGTACAGACATTCCCCGAGCGTCACACCTTCGTGCTGGGTCTCATGAACGTACAGACATTCCCTGAGCGTCACACCTTCGTGCTGGGCCTCATGAACGTACAGACATTCCCCGAGCGTCACACCTTCGTGCTGGGCCTCCTGAACGTACAGACATTCCCCGAGCGTCACACCTTCGTGCTGGGTCTCCTGAACGTACAGACATTCCCCGAGCGTCACACCTTCGTGCTGGGTCTCCTGAACGTACAGACATTCCCCGAGCGTCACACCTTCGTGCTGGGTCTCATGAACGTACAGACATTCCCCGAGCGTCACACCTTCGTGCTGGGTCCCCTGAACGTACAGACATTCCCCGAGCGTCACACCTTCGTGCTGGGTCTCATGAACGTACAGACATTCCCCGAGCGTCACACCTTCCTGCTGGGTCTCATGAACGTACAGACATTCCCCGAGCGTCACACCTTCCTGCTGGGTCTCATGAACGTACAGACATTCCCCGAGCGTCACACCTTCGTGCTGGGTCTCCTGAACGTACAGACATTCCCCGAGCGTCACACCTTCGTGCTGGGTCTCATGAACGTACAGACATTCCCCGAGCGTCACACCTTCGTGCTGGGCCTCCTGAATGTACAGACATTCCCCGAGCGTCACACCTTCGTGCTGGGCCTCCTGACGTACAGACATTCCCCGAGCGTCACACCTTCGTGCTGGGCCTCATGAATGTACAGACATTCCCCGAGCGTCACACCTTCGTGCTGGGTCTCCTGAATGTACAGACATTCCCCGAGCGTCACACCTTCGTGCTGGGTCTCCTGAACGTACAGACATTCCCCGAGCGTCACACCTTCGTGCTGGGCCTCATGAACGTACAGACATTCCCCGAGCGTCACACCTTCGTGCTGGGCCTCATGAACGTACAGACATTCCCCGAGCGTCACACCTTCGTGCTGGGTCTCATGAACGTACAGACATTCCCCGAGCGTCACACCTTCGTGCTGGGTCTCCTGAATGTACAGACATTCCCCGAGCGTCACACCTTCGTGCTGGGCCTCATGAACGTACAGACATTCCCCGAGCGTCACACCTTCGTGCTGGGCCTCATGAACGTACAGACATTCCCCGAGCGTCACACCTTCGTGCTGGGTCTCATGAACGTACAGACATTCCCCGAGCGTCACACCTTCGTGCTGGGCCTCATGAACGTACAGACATTCCCCGAGCGTCACACCTTCGTGCTGGGCCTCATGAACGTACAGACATTCCCCGAGCGTCACACCTTCGTGCTGGGCCTCATGAACGTACAGACATTCCCCGAGCGTCACACCTTCGTGTTGGGTCTCCTGAATATACAGACATTCCCCGAGCGTCACACCTTCGTGCTGGGCCTCATGAACGTACAGACATTCCCCGAGCGTCACACCTTCGTGCTGGGCCTCATGAACGTACAGACATTCCCCGAGCGTCACACCTTCGTGCTGGGTCTCATGAACGCACAGACATTCCCCGAGCGTCACACCTTCGTGCTGGGCCTCATGAACGTACAGACATTCCCCGAGCGTCACACCTTCGTGTTGGGTCTCCTGAACGTACAGACATTCCCCGAGCGTCACACCTTCGTGCTGGGCCTCATGAATGTACAGACATTCCCCGAGCGTCACACCTTCGTGCTGGGCCTCATGAATGTACAGACATTCCCCGAGCGTCACACCTTCCTGCTGGGTCTCCTGAACGTACAGACATTCCCCGAGCGTCACACCTTCGTGCTGGGTCTCATGAACGCACAGACATTCCCCGAGCGTCACACCTTCGTGCTGGGCCTCATGAACGTACGGACATTCCCCGAGCGTCACACCTTCGTGCTGGGCCTCATGAACGTACGGACATTCCCCGAGCGTCACACCTTCGTGCTGGGTCTCATGAACGTACAGACATTCCCCGAGCGTCACACCTTCGTGCTGGGCCTCATGAACGTACAGACATTCCCCGAGCGTCACACCTTCGTGCTGGGTCTCCTGATGTACAGACATTCCCCGAGCGTCACACCTTCGTGCTGGGCCTCATGAACGTACAGACATTCCCCGAGCGTCACACCTTCGTGCTGGGTCTCCTGAACGTACAGACATTCCCCGAGCGTCACACCTTCGTGCTGGGTCTCCTGAACGTACAGACATTCCCCGAGCGTCACACCTTCGTGCTGGGTCTCCTGAACGTACAGACATTCCCCGAGCGTCACACCTTCGTGCTGGGCCTCATGAATGTACAGACATTCCCCGAGCGTCACACCTTCGTGCTGGGCCTCATGAACGCACAGACATTCCCCGAGCGTCACACCTTCGTGCTGGGCCTCATGAACGCACAGACATTCCCCGAGCGTCACACCTTCGTGCTGGGCCGCATGAACGTACGGACATTCCCCGAGCGTCACACCTTCGTGCTGGGTCCCCTGAACGTACAGACATTCCCCGAGCGTCACACCTTCGTGCTGGGTCTCCTGAAAGTACAGACATTCCCCGATCGTCACACCTTCGTGCTGGGCCTCATGAACGTACAGACATTCCCCGAGCGTCACACCTTCGTGCTGGGTCTCATGAACGTACAGACATTCCCCGAGCGTCACACCTTCGTGCTGGGCCTCATGAACGTACAGACATTCCCCGAGCGTCACACCTTCGTGCTGGGCCTCATGAACGTACAGACATTCCCCGAGCGTCACACCTTCGTGCTGGGTCTCCTGAACGTACAGACATTCCCCGAGCGTCACACCTTCGTGCTGGGTCTCCTGAACGTACAGACATTCCCCGAGCGTCACACCTTCGTGCTGGGTCTCCTGAACGTACAGACATTCCCCGAGCGTCACACCTTCGTGCTGGGTCTCATGAACGTACAGACATTCCCCGAGCGTCACACCTTCGTGCTGGGTCTCATGAACGTACAGACATTCCCCGAGCGTCACACCTTCGTGCTGGGCCTCATGAACGTACAGACATTCCCCGAGCGTCACACCTTCGTGCTGGGTCCCCTGAATGTACAGACATTCCCCGAGCGTCACACCTTCGTGCTGGGTCTCATGAACGTACAGACATTCCCCGAGCGTCACACCTTCGTGCTGGGCCTCATGAACGTACAGACATTCCCCGAGCGTCACACCTTCGTGCTGGGTCTCATGAACGTACAGACATTCCCCGAGCGTCACACCTTCGTGCTGGGCCTCATGAAAGTACAGACATTCCCCGAGCGTCACACCTTCGTGTTGGGTCTCATGAACGTACAGACATTCCCCGAGCGTCACACCTTCGTGCTGGGTCTCATGAACGTACAGACATTCCCCGAGCGTCACACCTTCGTGCTGGGCCTCCTGAACGTACAGACATTCCCCGAGCGTCACACCTTCGTGCTGGGCCTCCTGAACGTACAGACATTCCCCGAGCGTCACACCTTCGTGCTGGGTCTCATGAACGTACAGACATTCCCCGAGCGTCACACCTTCGTGCTGGGCCTCATGAACGTACAGACATTCCCCGAGCGTCACACCTTTGTGCTGGGCCTCATGAACGTACAGACATTCCCCGAGCGTCACACCTTCGTGCTGGGCCTCATGAACGTACAGACATTCCCCGAGCGTCACACCTTCGTGCTGGGTCTCCGGAACGTACAGACATTCCCCGAGCGTCACAGCTTCGTGCTGGGCCTCATGAACGTACAGACATTCCCCGAGCGTCACACCTTCGTGCAGGGTCTCCTGAACGTACAGACATTCCCCGAGCGTCACACCTTCGTGCTGGGTCTCATGAACGTACAGACATTCCCCGAGCGTCACACCTTCGTGCTGGGTCTCATGAACGTACAGACATTCCCCGAGCGTCACACCTTCGTGCTGGGTCTCATGAACGTACAGACATTCCCCGAGCGTCACACCTTCGTGCTGGGTCTCATGAACGTACAGACATTCCCCGAGCGTCACACCTTCGTGCTGGGCCTCATGAACGTACAGACATTCCCTGAGCGTCACACCTTCGTGCTGGGCCTCATGAACGTACAGACATTCCCCGAGCGTCACACCTTCGTGCTGGGCCTCATGAATGTACAGACATTCCCCGAGCGTCACACCTTCGTGCTGGGTCTCATGAATGTACAGACATTCCCCGAGCGTCACACCTTCGTGCTGGGCCTCATGAACGTACAGACATTCCCCGAGCGTCACACCTTCGTGCTGGGTCTCCTGAACGAACAGACATTCCCCGAGCGTCACACCTTCGTGCTGGGCCTCCTGAACGTACAGACCTTCCCCGAGCGTCACACTTTCGTGCTGGGTCTCCTGAACGTACAGACATTCCCCGAGCGTCACACCTTCGTGCTGGGTCTCATGAACGTACAGACATTCCCCGAGCGTCACCACTTCGTGCTGGGTCTCATGAACGTACAGACATTCCCCGAGCGTCACACCTTCGTGCTGGGCCTCATCAACGTACAGACATTCCCCGAGCGTCACACCTTCGTGCTGGGCCTCATGAACGTACATACATTCCCCGAGCGTCACACCTTCGTGCTGGGTCTCCTGAACGTACAGACATTCCCCGAGCGTCACACCTTCGTGCTGGGTCTCCTGAATATACAGACATTTCCCGAGCGTCACACCTTCGTGCTGGGCCTCATGAACGTACAGACATTCCCCGAGCGTCACACCTTCGTGCTGGGCCTCTTGAACGTGCAGACATTCCCCGAGCGTCACACCTTCGTGCTGGGTCTCCTGAATATACAGACATTTCCCGAGCGTCACACCTTCGTGCTGGGCCTCATGAACGTACAGACATTCCCCGAGCGTCACACCTTCGTGCTGGGTCTCATGAACGTACAGACATTCCCCGAGCGTCACACCTTCGTGCTGGGCCTCATGAACGTACAGACATTCCCTGAGCGTCACACCTTCGTGCTGGGTTCCCTGAACGTACAGACATTCCCCGAGCGTCACACCTTTGTGCTGGGCCTCCTGAACGTACAGACATTCCCCGAGCGTCACACCTTCGTGCTGGGTCTCCTAAACGTACAGACATTCCCCGAGCGTCACACCTTCGTGCTGTGTCTCCTGAAGGTACAGACATTCCCCGAGCGTCACACCTTCGTGCTGGGCCTCCTGATCGTACAGACATTCCCCGAGCCTCACACCTTCGTGCTGGGCCTCATGAACGTACAGACATTCCCCGAGCGTCACACCTTCGTGCTGGGTCTCATGAACGTACAGACATTCCCCGAGCGTCACACCTTCGTGCTGGGTCTCCTAAACGTACAGACATTCCCCGAGCGTCACACCTTCGTGCTGTGTCTCCTGAAGGTACAGACATTCCCCGAGCGTCACACCTTCGTGCTGGGTCTCATGAACGTACAGACATTCCCCGAGCGTCACACCTTCGTGCTGGGCCTCATGAACGTACAGACATTCCCCGAGCGTCACACCTTCGTGCTGGGTCTCATGAACGTACAGACATTCCCCGAGCGTCACACCTTCGTGCTGGGTCTCATGAATGTACAGACATTCCCCGAGCGTCACACCTTCGTGCTGGGTCTCATGAACGTACAGACATTCCCCGAGCGTCACACCTTCGTGCTGGGCCTCATGAACGTACAGACATTCCCCGAGCGTCACACCTTCGTGCTGGGTCTCCTGAAAGTACAGACATTCCCCGAGAGTCACACCTTCGTGCTGGGCCTCATGAATGTACAGACATTCCCCGAGCGTCACACCTTCGTGCTGGGCCTCATGAACGTACAGACATTCCCCGAGCGTCACACCTTCGTGCTGGGCCTCATGAACGTACAGACATTCCCCGAGCGTCACACCTTCGTGCTGGGTCTCCTGAACGTACAGACATTCCCCGAGCGTCACACCTTCGTGCTGGGTCTCCTGAACGTACAGACATTCCCCGAGCGTCACACCTTCGTGCTGGGTCCCCTGAACGTACAGACATTCCCCGAGCGTCACACCTTCGTGCTGGGTCTCCTGAACGTACAGACATTCCCCGAGCGTCACACCTTCGTGCTGGGTCTCATGAACGTACAGACATTCCCCGAGCGTCACACCTTCGTGCTGGGCCTCATGAACGTACAGACATTCCCCGATCGTCACACCTTCGTGCTGGGTCTCATGAACGTACAGACATTCCCCGAGCGTCACACCTTCGTGCTGGGTCTCATGAACGTACAGACATTCCCCGAGCGTCACACCTTCGTGCTGGGCCTCATGAACGTACAGACATTCCCTGAGTGTCACACCTTCGTGCTGGGTCTCCTGAATGTACAGACATTCCCCGAGCGTCACACCTTCGTGCTGGGTCTCATGAACGTACAGACATTCCCCGAGCGTCACACCTTCGTGCTGGGCCTCATGAACGTACAGACATTCCCCGAGCGTCACACCTTCGTGCTGGGTCCCCTGAACGTACTGACATTCCCCGAGCGTCACACCTTCGTACTGGGCCTCATGAATGTACAGACATTCCCCGAGCGTCACACCTTCGTGCTGGGCCTCATGAACGTACAGACATTCCCCGAGCGTCACACCTTCGTGCTGGGCCTCATGAACGTACAGACATTCCCCGAGCGTCACACCTTCGTGCTGGGCCTCATGAAAGTCCAGACATTCCCCGAGCGTCACACCTTCGTGCTGGGCCTCATGAACGTACAGACATTCCCCGAGCGTCACACCTTCGTGCTGGGCCTCATGAATGTACAGACATTCCCCGAGCGTCACACCTTCGTGCTGGGCCTCATGAACGTACAGACATTCCCCGAGCGTCACACCTTCGTGCTGGGCCTCATGAATGTACAGACATTCCCCGAGCGTCACACCTTCGTGCTGGGCCTCATGAACGTACAGACATTCCCCGAGCGTCACACCTTCGTGCTGGGCCTCATGAACGTACAGACATTCCCCGAGCGTCACACCTTCGTGCTGGGCCTCCTGACGTCCAGACATTCCCCGAGCGTCACACCTTCGTGCTGGGTCTCATGAACGTACAGACATTCCCCGAGCGTCACACCTTCGTGCTGGGCCTCATGAACGTACAGACATTCCCCGAGCGTCACACCTTCGTGCTGGGCCTCATGAACGTACAGACATTCCCCGAGCGTCACACCTTCGTGCTGGGCCTCATGAAAGTCCAGACATTCCCCGAGCGTCACACCTTCGTGCTGGGCCTCATGAATGTACAGACATTCCCCGAGCGTCACACCTTCGTGCTGGGCCTCATGAAAGTCCAGACATTCCCCGAGCGTCACACCTTCGTGCTGGGCCTTCTGAACGTACAGACATTCCCCGAGCGTCACACCTTCGTGCTGGGTCTCATGAACGTACAGACATTCCCCGAGCGTCACACCTTCGTGCTGGGCCTCATGAACGTACAGACATTCCCCGAGCGTCACACCTTCGTGCTGGGTCTCATGAACGTACAGACATTCCCCGAGCGTCACACCTTCGTGCTGGGCCTCATGAACGTACAGACATTCCCCGAGCGTCACACCTTCGTGCTGGGTCTCATGAACGTACAGACATTCCCCGAGCGTCACACCTTCGTGCTGGATCTCCTGACGTCCAGACATTCCCCGAGCGTCACACCTTCGTGCTGGGCCTCATGAACGTACAGACATTCCCCGAGCGTCACACCTTCGTGCTGGGCCTCATGAACGTACAGACATTCCCCGAGCGTCACACCTTCGTGCTGGGCCTCATGAACGTACAGACATTCCCCGAGCGTCACACCTTCGTGCTGGGCCTCCTGAACGTACAGACATTCCCCGAGCGTCACACCTTCGTGCTGGGCCTCATGAACGTACAGACATTCCCCGAGCGTCACACCTTCGTGCTGGGTCTCATGAACGTACAGACATTCCCCGAGCGTCACACCTTCGTGCTGGGCCTCATGAACGTACAGACATTCCCCGAGCGTCACACCTTCGTGCTGGGCCTCCTGACGTCCAGACATTCCCCGAGCGTCACACCTTCGTGCTGGGCCTCATGAACGTACAGACATTCCCCGAGCGTCACACCTTCGTGCTGGGCCTCATGAACGTACAGACATTCCCCGAGCGTCACACCTTCGTGCTGGGCCTCATGAACGTACAGACATTCCCCGAGCGTCACACCTTCGTGCTGGGCCTCCTGAACGTACAGACATTCCCCGAGCGTCACACCTTCGTGCTGGGCCTCATGAACGTACAGACATTCCCCGAGCGTCACACCTTCGTGCTGGGTCTCATGAACGTACAGACATTCCCCGAGCGTCACACCTTCGTGCTGGGTCTCATGAACGTACAGACATTCCCCGAGCGTCACACCTTCGTGCTGGGCCTCATGAACGTACAGACATTCCCCGAGCGTCACACCTTCGTGCTGGGTCTCCTGAACGTACAGACATTCCCCGAGCGTCACACCTTCGTGCTGGGTCTCATGAACGTACAGACATTCCCCGAGCGTCACACCTTCGTGCTGGGTCTCATGAACGTACAGACATTCCCCGAGCGTCACACCTTCGTGCTGGGCCTCCTGAACGTACAGACATTCCCCGAGCGTCACACCTTCGTGCTGGGTCTCCTGAACGTACAGACATTCCCCGAGCGTCACACCTTCGTGCTGGGTCTCATGAACGTACAGACATTCCCCGAGCGTCACACCTTCGTACTGGGCCTCATGAACGTACAGACATTCCCCGAGCGTCACACCTTCGTGCTGGGTCTCCTGAACGTACAGACATTCCCCGAGCGTCACACCTTCGTGCTGGGTCTCATGAACGTACAGACATTCCCCGAGCGTCACACCTTCGTGCTGGGTCTCATGAATGTACAGACATTCCCCGAGCGTCACACCTTCGTGCTGGGTCTCATGAATGTACAGACATTCCCTGAGCGTCACACCTTCGTGCTGGGCCTCATGAAGGTACAGACATTCCCCGAGCGTCACACCTTCGTGCTGGGCCTCATGAACGTACAGACATTACCCGAGCGTCACACCTTCGTGCTGGGCCTCATGAACGTACAGACATTCCCCGAGTGTCACACCTTCGTGCTGGGCCTCATGAACGTACAGACATTCCCCGAGTGTCACACCTTCGTGCTGGGCCTCATGAACGTACGGACATTCCCCGAGCGTCACACCTTCGTACTGGGCCTCATGAACGTACGGACATTCCCCGAGCGTCACACCTTCGTGCTGGGTCTCCTGAATGTACAGACATTCCCCGAGCGTCACACCTTCGTGCTGGGCCTCATGAACGTACAGACATTCCCCGCGCGTCACACCTTCGTGCTGGGTCTCCTGAACGTACAGACATTCCCAGAGCGTCACACCTTCGTGCTGGGTCTCATGAACGTACAGACATTCCCCGAGCGTCACACCTTCGTGCTGGGTCTCCTGAATGTACAGACATTCCCCGAGCGTCACACCTTCGTGCTGGGTCTCATGAACGTACAGACATTCCCAGAGCGTCACACCTTCGTGCTGGGTCTCATGAACGTACAGACATTCCCCGAGCGTCACACCTTCGTGCTGGGCCTCATGAACGTACAGACATTCCCCGAGCGTCACACCTTCGTGCTGGGCCTCATGAACGTACAGACATTCCCCGAGCGTCACACCTTCGTGCTGGGTCTCATGAACGTACAGACATTCCCCGAGCGTCACACCTTCGTGCTGGGTCTCATGAACGTACAGACATTCCCCGAGCGTCACACCTTCGTGCTGGGTCTCATGAACGTACAGACATTCCCCGAGCGTCACACCTTCGTGCTGGGCCTCATGAACGTACAGACATTCCCCGAGCGTCACACCTTCGTGCTGGGCCTCATGAACGTACAGACATTCCCCGAGCGTCACACCTTCGTGCTGGGTCTCCTGAACGTACAGACATTCCCAGAGCGTCACACCTTCGTGCTGGGTCTCATGAACGTACAGACATTCCCAGAGCGTCACACCTTCGTGCTGGGTCTCATGAACGTACAGACATTCCCCGAGCGTCACACCTTCGTGCTGGGTCTCATGAACGTACAGACATTCCCCGAGCGTCACACCTTCGTGCTGGGCCTCATGAACGTACAGACATTCCCCGAGCGTCACACCTTCGTGCTGGGTCTCATGAACGTACAGACATTCCCCGAGCGTCACACCTTCGTGCTGGGTCTCATGAACGTACAGACATTCCCCGAGCGTCACACCTTCGTGCTGGGTCTCATGAACGTACAGACATTCCCCGAGCGTCACACCTTCGTGCTGGGCCTCATGAACGTACAGACATTCCCCGAGCGTCACACCTTCGTGCTGGGCCTCATGAACGTACAGACATTCCCCGAGCGTCACACCTTCGTGCTGGGTCTCATGAACGTACAGACATTCCCCGAGTGTCACACCTTCGTGCTGGGCCTCATGAACGTACGGACATTCCCCGAGCGTCACACCTTCGTGCTGGGTCTCCTGAATGTACAGACATTCCCCGAGCGTCACACCTTCGTGCTGGGCCTCATGAACGTACAGACATTCCCCGCGCGTCACACCTTCGTGCTGGGTCTCCTGAACGTACAGACCTTCCCCGAGCGTCACACCTTCGTACTGGGTCTCCTGAACGTACAGACATTCCCCGAGCGTCACACCTTCGTACTGGGTCTCCTGAACGTACAGACATTCCCAGAGCGTCACACCTTCGTGCTGGGTCTCATGAACGTACAGACATTCCCCGAGCGTCACACCTTCGTGCTGGGTCTCATGAACGTACAGACGTTCCCCGAGCGTCACACCTTCGTGCTGGGCCTCATGAACGTACAGACATTCCCAGAGCGTCACACCTTCGTGCTGGGTCTCATGAACGTACAGACATTCCCCGCGCGTCACACCTTCGTGCTGGGTCTCCTGAACGTACAGACATTCCCAGAGCGTCACACCTTCGTGCTGGGTCTCATGAACGTACAGACATTCCCCGAGCGTCACACCTTCGTGCTGGGTCTCATGAACGTACAGACATTCCCCGAGCGTCACACCTTCGTGCTGGGTCTCATGAACGTACAGACATTCCCAGAGCGTCACACCTTCGTGCTGGGTCTCATGAACGTACAGACATTCCCCGAGCGTCACACCTTCGTGCTGGGTCTCATGAACGTACAGACATTCCCCGAGCGTCACACCTTCGTGCTGGGCCTCATGAACGTACAGACATTCCCCGAGCGTCACACCTTCGTGCTGGGTCTCATGAACGTACAGACATTCCCCGAGCGTCACACCTTCGTGCTGGGTCTCATGAACGTACAGACATTCCCCGAGCGTCACACCTTCGTGCTGGGCCTCATGAACGTACAGACATTCCCCGAGCGTCACACCTTCGTGCTGGGTCTCATGAACGTACAGACATTCCCCGAGCGTCACACCTTCGTGCTGGGCCTCATGAACCTACAGACATTCCCCGAGCGTCACACCTTCGTGCTGGGTCTCATGAATGTACAGACATTCCCCGAGCGTCACACCTTCGTGCTGGGTCTCATAAATGTACAGACATTCCCCGAGCGTCACACCTTCGTGCTGGGCCTCAAGAACGTACAGACATTCCCCGAGCGTCACACCTTCGTGCTGGGCCTCATGAACGTACAGACATTCCCCGAGCGTCACACCTTCGTGCTGGGCCTCATGAACGTACAGACATTCCCCGAGCGTCACACCTTCGTGCTGGGCCTCATGAACGTACAGACATTCCCCGAGCGTCACACCTTCGTGCTGGGCCTCATGAATGTACAGACATTCCCCGAGCGTCACACCTTCGTGCTGGGTCTCATGAACGTACAGACATTCCCCGAGCGTCACACCTTCGTGCTGGGTCTCCTGAACGTACAGACATTCCCCGAGCGTCACACCTTCGTGCTGGGTCTCCTGAACGTACAGACATTCCCAGAGCGTCACACCTTCGTGCTGGGTCTCCTGAACGTACAGACATTCCCCGAGCGTCACACCTTCGTGCTGGGCCTCATGAACGTACAGACATTCCCCGAGCGTCACACCTTCGTGCTGGGTCTCCTGAACGTACAGACATTCCCCGAGCGTCACACCTTCGTGCTGGGCCTCATGAATGTACAGACATTCCCCGAGCGTCACACCTTCGTGCTGGGTCTCATGAACGTACAGACATTCCCCGAGCGTCACACCTTCGTGCTGGGTCTCCTGAACGTACAGACATTCCCCGAGCGTCACACCTTCGTGTTGGGCCTCATGAACGTACAGACATTCCCCGAGCGTCACACCTTCGTGCTGGGCCTCATGAACGTACAGACATTCCCCGAGCGTCACACCTTCGTGCTGGGTCTCCTGAACGTACAGACATTCCCCGAGCGTCACACCTTCGTGCTGGGCCTCATGAACGTACAGACATTCCCCGAGCGTCACACCTTCGTGCTGGGCCTCATGAACGTACAGACATTCCCCGAGCGTCACACCTTCGTGCTGGGCCTCATGAACGTATAGACATTCCCCGAGCGTCACACCTTCGTGTTGGGTCTCCTGAACGTACAGACATTCCCCGAGCGTCACACCTTCGTGCTGGGCCTCACGAACGTACAGACATTCCCTGAGCGTCACACCTTCGTGCTGGGCCTCATGAATGTACAGACATTCCCCGAGCGTCACACCTTCGTGCTGGGTCTCCTGAATGTACAGACATTCCCCGAGCGTCACACCTTCGTGCTGGGTCTCATAAACGTACAGACATTCCCCGAGCGTCACACCTTCGTGCTGGGTCTCCTGAATGTACAGACATTCCCCGAGCGTCACACCTTCGTGCTGGGCCTCCTGAACGTACAGACATTCCCCGAGCGTCACACCTTCGTGCTGGGTCTCATGAACGTACAGACATTCCCCGAGCGTCACACCTTCGTGCTGGGTCTCATAAACGTACAGACATTCCCCGAGCGTCACACCTTCGTGCTGGGTCTCCTGAATGTACAGACATTCCCCGAGCGTCACACCTTCGTGCTGGGCCTCATGAACGTACAGACATTCCCCGAGCGTCACACCTTCGTGCTGGGCCTCATGAACGTACAGACATTCCCCGAGCGTCACACCTTCGTGCTGGGTCTCATGAACGTACAGACATTCCCCGAGCGTCACACCTTCGTGCTGGGCCTTCTGAACGTACAGACATTCCCCGAGCGTCACACCTTCGTGCTGGGCCTCATGAACGTACAGACATTCCCCGAGCGTCACACCTTCGTGCTGGGCCTCATGAACGTACAGACATTCCCCGAGCGTCACACCTTCGTGCTGGGTCTCATGAACGTACAGACATTCCCCGAGCGTCACACCTTCGTGCTGGGTCTCCTGAATGTACAGACATTCCCCGAGCGTCACACCTTCGTGCTGGGCCTCATGAATGTACAGACATTCCCTGAGCGTCACTCCTTCGTGCAGGGTCTCCTGAACGTACAGACATTCCCCGAGCGTCACACCTTCGTGCTGGGCCTCATGAACGTACAGACATTCCCCGAGCGTCACACCTTCGTGCTGGGTCCCCTGAACGTACAGACATTCCCCGAGCGTCACACCTTCGTGCTGGGCCTCCTGAATGTACAGACATTCCCCGAGCGTCACACCTTCGTGCTGGGCCTCATGAACGTACAGACATTCCCCGAGCGTCACACCTTCGTGCTGGGTCTCATGAACGTACAGACATTCCCCGAGCGTCACACCTTCGTGCTGGGTCTCATGAACGTACAGACATTCCCCGAGCGTCACACCTTCGTGCTGGGCCTCATGAACGTACAGACATTCCCCGAGCGTCACACCTTCGTGCTGGGTCTCATGAATGTACAGACATTCCCCGAGCGTCACACCTTCGTGCTGGGTCTCATGAACGTACAGACATTCCCCGAGCGTCACACCTTCGTGCTGGGCCTCATGAACGTACAGACATTCCCCGAGCGTCACACCTTCGTGCTGGGCCTCCTGAACGTACAGACATTCCCCGAGCGTCACACCTTCGTGCTGGGCCTCATGAACGTACAGACATTCCCCGAGCGTCACACCTTCGTGCTGGGTCTCATGAACGTACAGACATTCCCCGAGCGTCACACCTTCGTGCTGGGTCTCATGAACGTACAGACATTCCCCGAGCGTCACACCTTCGTGCTGGGTCTCATGAACGTACAGATATTCCCCGAGCGTCACACCTTCGTGCTGGGCCTCATGAACGTACAGACATTCCCCGAGCGTCACACCTTCGTGCTGGGCCTCATGAACGTACCGACATTCCCCGATCGTCACACCTTCGTGCTGGGCCTCATGAACGTACAGACATTCCCCGAGCGTCACACCTTCGTGCTGGGTCTCATGAACGTACAGACATTCCCCGATCGTCACACCTTCGTGCTGGGCCTCATGAACGTATAGACATTCCCCGAGCGTCACACCTTCGTGCTGGGTCTCATGAACGTACAGACATTCCCCGAGCGTCACACCTTCGTGCTGGGCCTCATGAACGTACAGACATTCCCCGAGCGTCACACCTTCGTGCTGGGCCTCCTGACGTCCAGACATTCCCCGAGCGTCACACCTTCGTGCTGGGTCTCCTGAACGTACAGACATTCCCCGAGCGTCACACCTTCATGCTGGGTCCCCTGAACGTACAGACATTCCCCGAGCGTCACACCTTCGTGCTGGGTCTCATGAATGTACAGACATTCCCCGAGCGTCACACCTTCGTGCTGGGCCTCATGAACGTACAGACATTCCCTGAGCGTCACACCTTCGTGCTGGGCCTCATGAACGTACAGACATTCCCCGATCGTCACACCTTCGTGCTGGGCCTCATGAACGTACAGACATTCCCCGAGCGTCACACCTTCGTGCTGGGTCTCCTGAACGTACAGACATTCCCCGAGCGTCACACCTTCGTGCTGGGTCTCCTGAATGTACAGACATTCCCCGAGCGTCACACCTTCGTGCTGGGTCTCATGAACGTACAGACATTCCCCGAGCGTCACACCTTCGTGCTGGGCCTCATGAACGTATAGACATTCCCCGAGCGTCACACCTTCGTGCTGGGCCTCATGAACGTACATACATTCCCCGAGCGTCACACCTTCGTGCTGGGTCTCATGAATGTACAGACATTCCCCGAGCGTCACACCTTCGTGCTGGGCCTCCTGAACGTACAGACATTCCCTGAGCGTCACACCTTCGTGCTGGGCCTCATGAATGTACAGACATTCCCCGAGCGTCACACCTTCGTGCTGGGCCTCCTGAACGTACAGACATTCCCCGAGCGTCACACCTTCGTGCTGGGTCTCCTGAAGGTACAGACATTCCCCGAGCGTCACACCTTCGTGCTGGGCCTCATGAACGTACAGACATTCCCCGAGCGTCACACCTTCGTGCTGGGCCTCATGAACGTACAGACATTCCCCGAGCGTCACACCTTCGTGCTGGGCCTCATGAACGTACAGACATTCCCCGAGCGTCACACCTTCGTGCTGGGCCTCCTGAACGTACAGACATTCCCCGAGCGTCACACCTTCGTGCTGGGTCTCATGAACGTACAGACATTCCCCGAGCGTCACACCTTCGTGCTGGGCCTCCTGAACGTACAGACATTCCCCGAGCGTCACACCTTCGTGCTGGGTCTCATGAACGTACAGACATTCCCCGAGCGTCACACCTTCGTGCTGGGCCTCATGAACGTACAGACATTCCCTGAGCGTCACACCTTCGTGCTGGGTCCCCTGAATGTACAGACATTCCCCGAGCGTCACACCTTCGTGCTGGGTCTCATGAACGTACAGACATTCCCCGAGCGTCACACCTTCGTGCTGGGTCCCCTGAATGTACAGACATTCCCCGAGCGTCACACCTTCGTGCTGGGTCTCATGAACGCACAGACATTCCCCGAGCGTCACACCTTCGTGCTGTGTCTCCTGAACGTACAGACATTCCCCGAGCGTCACACCTTCGTGCTGGGCCTCATGAACGTTCAGACATTCCCCGAGCGTCACACCTTCGTGCTGGGCCTCATGAACGTACAGACATTCCCCGAGCGTCACTCCTTCGTGCTGGGCCTCATGAACGTACAGACATTCCCCGAGCGTCACACCTTCGTGCTGGGCCTCATGAACATACAGACATTCCCCGAGCGTCACACCTTCGTGCTGGGCCTCATGAACGTACAGACATTCCCCGAGCGTCACACCTTCGTGCTGGGCCTCATGAACATACAGACATTCCCCGAGCGTCACTCCTTCGTGCTGGGTCTCATGAACGTACAGACATTCCCCGAGCGTCACTCCTTCGTGCTGGGCCTCATGAACGTACAGACATTCCCTGAGCGTCACACCTTCGTGCTGGGCCTCATGAACGTACAGACATTCCCCGAGCGTCACTCCTTCGTGCTGGGCCTCATGAACATACAGACATTCCCCGAGCGTCACACCTTCATGCTGGGCCTCCTGAACGTACAGACATTCCCCGAGCGTCACACCTTCGCGCTGGGCCTCATGAACATACAGACATTCCCCGAGCGTCACACCTTCGTGCTGGGTCTCCTGAACGTTCAGACATTCCCCGAGCGTCACACCTTCGTGCTGGGTCTCATGAACGTACAGATATTCCCCGAGCGTCACACCTTCGTGCTGGGTCTCATGAACGTACAGACATTCCCCGAGCGTCACACCTTCGTGCTGGGCCTCATGAATGTACAGACATTCCCCGAGCGTCACACCTTCGTGCTGGGTCCCATAAATGTACAGGCATTCCCCGAGCGTCACACCTTCGTACTGGGCCTCATGAACGTACAGACATTCCCCGAGCGTCACACCTTCGTGCTGGGTCTCATGAACGTACAGACATTCCCCGAGCGTCACACCTTCGTGCTGGGTCTCATGAACGTACAGACATTCCCCGAGCGTCACACCTTCGTGCTGGGTCTCATGAACGTACAGACATTCCCCGAGCGTCACACCTTCGTGCTGGGTCTCATGAACGTACAGACATTCCCCGAGCGTCACACCTTCGTGCTGGGTCTCCTGAACGTACAGACATTCCCAGAGCGTCACACCTTCGTGCTGGGTCTCCTGAATGTACAGACATTCCCCGAGCGTCACACCTTCGTGCTGGGCCTGATGAACGTACAGACATTCCCCGAGCGTCACACCTTCGTGCTGGGCCTGATGAACGTACAGACATTCCCCGAGCGTCACACCTTCGTGCTGGGCCTGATGAACGTACAGACATTCCCCGAGCGTCACACCTTCGTGCTGGGTCTCATGAACGTACAGACATTCCCCGAGCGTCACACCTTCGTGCTGGGCCTCATGAACGTACAGACATTCCCCGAGCGTCACACCTTCGTGCTGGGTCTCCTGAATGTACAGACATTCCCCGAGCGTCACACCTTCGTGCTGGGTCTCATGAACGTACAGACATTCCCCGAGCGTCACACCTTCGTGCTGGGTCTCATGAACGTACAGACATTCCCCGAGCGTCACACCTTCGTGCTGGGTCTCATGAACGTACAGACATTCCCCGAGCGTCACACCTTCGTGCTGGGCCTCATGAACGTACAGACATTCCCCGAGCGTCACACCTTCGTGCTGGGCCTCCTGAACGTACAGACATTCCCCGAGCGTCACACCTTCGTGCTGGGCTTCATGAACGTACAGACATTCCCCGAGCGTCACACCTTCGTGCTGGGCTTCATGAACGTACAGACATTCCCCGAGCGTCACACCTTCGTGCTGGGCCTCCTGAACGTACAGACATTCCCTGAGCGTCACACCTTCGTGCTGGGCCTCATGAACGTACAGACATTCCCCGAGCGTCACACCTTCGTGCTGGGTCTCATGAACGTACTGACATTCCCCGAGCGTCACACCTTCGTGCTGGGTCTCCTGAACGTACAGACATTCCCCGAGCGTCACACCTTCGTGCTGGGTCTCATGAACGTACAGACATTCCCCGAGCGTCACACCTTCGTGCTGGGTCTCCTGAACGTACAGACATTCCCCGAGCGTCACACCTTCGTGCTGGGCCTCATGAACGTACAGACATTCCCCGAGCGTCACACCTTCGTGCTGGGTCTCCTGAATGTACAGACATTCCCCGAGCGTCACACCTTCGTGCTGGGTCTCATGAACGTACAGACATTCCCCGAGCGTCACACCTTCGTGCTGGGTCTCCTGAATGTACAGACATTCCCCGAGCGTCACACCTTCGTGCTGGGTCTCATGAACGTACAGACATTCCCCGAGCGTCACACCTTCGTGCTGGGTCTCCTGAACGTACAGACATTCCCGGAGCGTCACACCTTCGTGCTGGGCCTCATGAACGTACAGACATTCCCCGAGCGTCACACCTTCGTGTTGGACCTCATGAACGTACAGACATTCCCCGAGCGTCACACCTTCGTGCTGGGCCTCATGAACGTACAGACATTCCCCGAGCGTCACACCTTCGTGCTGGGCCTCCTGAACGTACAGACATTCCCCGAGCGTCACACCTTCGTGCTGGGTCTCCTGAACGTACAGACATTCCCCGAGCGTCACACCTTCGTGCTGGGCCTCATGAACGTACAGACATTCCCCGAGCGTCACACCTTCGTGTTGGACCTCATGAACGTACAGACATTCCCCGAGCGTCACACCTTCGTGCTGGGCCTCATGAACGTACAGACATTCCCCGAGCGTCACACCTTCGTGCTGGGTCTCATGAATGTACAGACATTCCCCGAGCGTCACACCTTCGTGCTGGGCCTCATGAATGTACAGACATTCCCCGAGCGTCACACCTTCGTGCTGGGCCTCATGAACGTACAGACATTCCCCGAGCGTCACACCTTCGTGCTGGGTCTCCTGAACGTACAGACATTCCCCGAGCGTCACACCTTCGTGCTGGGTCTCATGAACGTACAGACATTCCCCGAGCGTCACACCTTCGTGCTGGGCCTCATGAACGTACAGACATTCCCCGAGCGTCACACCTTCGTGCTGGGTCTCATGAACGTACAGACATTCCCCGAGCGTCACACCTTCGTGCTGGGCCTCATGAACGTACAGACATTCCCCGAGCGTCACACCTTCGTGCTGGGCCTCATGAACGTACAGACATTCCCCGAGCGTCACACCTTCGTGCTGGGCCTCATGAACGTACAGACATTCCCCGAGCGTCACACCTTCGTGCTGGGTCTCCTGAACGTACAGACATTCCCCGAGCGTCACACCTTCGTGCTGGGCCTCATGAACGTACAGACATTCCCCGAGCGTCACACCTTCGTGCTGGGCCTCATGAAAGTACAGATATTCCCCGAGCGTCACACCTTCGTGCTGGGCCTCATGAACGTACAGACATTCCCCGAGCGTCACACCTTCGTGCTGGGTCTCATGAACGTACAGACATTCCCCGAGCGTCACACCTTCGTGCTGGGTCTCCTGAACGTACAGACATTCCCCGAGCGTCACACCTTCGTGCTGGGCCTCATGAACGTACAGACATTCCCCGAGCGTCACACCTTCGTGCTGGGTCTCATGAACGTACAGACATTCCCCGAGCGTCACACCTTCGTGCTGGGTCTCATGAACGTACAGACATTCCCCGAGCGTCACACCTTCGTACTGGGCCTCATGAATGTACAGACATTCCCCGAGCGTCACACCTTCGTGCTGGGTCTCATGAACGTACAGACATTCCCCGAGCGTCACACCTTCGTGCTGGGTCTCATGAACGTACAGACATTCCCCGAGCGTCACACCTTCGTGCTGGGTCCCCTGAACGTACAGACATTCCCCGAGCGTCACACCTTCGTGCTGGGTCTCATGAACGTACAGACATTCCCCGAGCGTCACACCT
Organism: Hypanus sabinus; assembly: GCF_030144855.1. Taxonomy (NCBI): domain Eukaryota; kingdom Metazoa; phylum Chordata; class Chondrichthyes; order Myliobatiformes; family Dasyatidae; genus Hypanus; species Hypanus sabinus. The sequence continues at coordinate 96,683 of NW_026779001.1, forward strand.
TCGTGCTGGGTCTCATGAACGTACAGACATTCCCCGAGCGTCACACCGTCGTGCTGGGCCTCATGAACGTACAGACATTCCCCGAGCGTCACACCTTCGTGCTGGGTCTCCTGAACGTACAGACCTTCCCCGAGCGTCACACCTTCGTGCTGGGCCTCATGAACGTACAGACATTCCCTGAGCGTCACACCTTCGTGCTGGGCCTCCTGAACGTACAGACATTCCCCGAGCGTCACACCTTCGTGCTGGGCCTCATGAACGTACAGACATTCCCCGAGCGTCACACCTTTGTGTTGGGTCTCCTGAACGTACAGACATTCCCCGAGCGTCACACCTTCGTGCTGGGCCTCATGAACGTACAGACATTCCCCGAGCGTCACACCTTCGTGCTGGGTCTCCTGAACGTACAGACATTCCCCGAGCGTCACACCTTCGTGCTGGGTCTCATGAACGTACAGACATTCCCCGAGCGTCACACCTTCGTGCTGGGCCTCATGAACGTACAGACATTCCCCGAGCGTCACACCTTCGTGCTGGGCCTCATGAACGTACAGACATTCCCCGAGCGTCACACCTTCGTGCTGGGTCTCCTGAACGTACAGACATTCCCCGAGCGTCACACCTTCGTGCTGGGCCTCATGAACGTACAGACATTCCCCGAGCGTCACACCTTCGTGCTGGGTCTCATGAACGTACAGACATTCCCCGAGCGTCACACCTTCGTGCTGGGCCTCATGAATGTACAGACATTCCCCGAGCGTCACACCTTCGTGCTGGGCCTCCTGAACGTACAGACATTCCCCGAGCGTCACACCTTCGTGCTGGGTCTCATGAACGTACAGACATTCCCCGAGCGTCACACCTTCGTGCTGGGCCTCATGAACGTACAGACATTCCCCGAGCGTCACACCTTCGTGCTGGGTCTCCTGAACGTACAGACATTCCCCGAGCGTCACACCTTCGTGCTGGGTCTCATGAACGTACAGACATTCCCCGAGCGTCACACCTTCGTGCTGGGTCTCATGAACGTACAGACATTCCCCGAGCGTCACACCTTCGTGCTGGGTCTCATGAACGTACAGACATTCCCCGAGCGTCACACCTTCGTGCTGGGTCTCCTGAATGTACAGACATTCCCCGAGCATCACACCTTCGTGCTGGGCCTCATGAATGTACAGACATTCCCCGAGCGTCACACCTTCGTGCTGGGTCCCCTGAACGTACAGACATTCCCCGAGCGTCACACCTTCGTGCTGGGCCTCATGAACGTACAGACATTCCCCGAGCGTCACACCTTCGTGCTGGGTCTCCTGAACGTACAGACATTCCCCGAGCGTCACACCTTCGTGCTGGGCCTCATGAACGTACAGACATTCCCTGAGCGTCACACCTTCGTGCTGGGCCTCCTGAACGTACAGACATTCCCCGAGCGTCACACCTTCGTGCTGGGCCTCATGAACGTACAGACATTCCCCGAGCGTCACACCTTTGTGTTGGGTCTCCTGAACGTACAGACATTCCCCGAGCGTCACACCTTCGTGCTGGGCCTCATGAACGTACAGACATTCCCCGAGCGTCACACCTTCGTGCTGGGTCTCATGAACGTACAGACATTCCCCGAGCGTCACACCTTCGTGCTGGGCCTCATGAACGTACAGACATTCCCCGAGCGTCACACCTTCGTGCTGGGCCTCATGAACGTACAGACATTCCCCGAGCGTCACACCTTCGTGCTGGGTCTCCTGAACGTACAGACATTCCCCGAGCGTCACACCTTCGTGCTGGGTCTCATGAACGTACAGACATTCCCCGAGCGTCACACCTTCGTGCTGGGCCTCATGAACGTACAGACATTCCCCGAGCGTCACACCTTCGTGCTGGGCCTCATGAACGTACGGTCATTCCCTGAGCGTCACACCTTCGTGCTGGGCCTCATAAACGTACAGACATTCCCCGAGCGTCACACCTTCGTGCTGGGCCTCATGAACGTACAGACATTCCCCGAGCGTCACACCTTCGTGCTGGGTCTCCTGAACGTACAGACATTCCCCGAGCGTCACACCTTCGTGCTGGGCCTCCTGAACGTACAGACATTCCCCGAGCGTCACACCTTCGTGCTGGGTCTCATGAACGTACAGACATTCCCCGAGCGTCACACCTTCGTGCTGGGCCTCATGAACGTACGGACATTCCCCGAGCGTCACACCTTCGTGCTGGGCCTCATGAACGTACAGACATTCCCCGAGCGTCACACCTTCGTGCTGGGCCTCATGAACGTACAGACATTCCCCGAGCGTCACACCTTCGTGCTGGGCCTCCTGAACGTACAGACATTCCCCGAGCGTCACACCTTCGTGCTGGGCCTCATGAACGTACAGACATTCCCCGAGCGTCACACCTTTGTGTTGGGTCTCCTGAACGTACAGACATTCCCCGAGCGTCACACCTTCGTGCTGGGCCTCATGAACGTACAGACATTCCCCGAGCGTCACACCTTCGTGCTGGGTCTCCTGAACGTACAGACATTCCCCGAGCGTCACACCTTCGTGCTGGGTCTCATGAACGTACAGACATTCCCCGAGCGTCACACCTTCGTGCTGGGCCTCATGAACGTACAGACATTCCCCGAGCGTCACACCTTCGTGCTGGGCCTCATGAACGTACAGACATTCCCCGAGCGTCACACCTTCGTGCTGGGTCTCCTGAACGTACAGACATTCCCCGAGCGTCACACCTTCGTGCTGGGTCTCATGAACGTACAGACATTCCCCGAGCGTCACACCTTCGTGCTGGGCCTCATGAACGTACAGACATTCCCCGAGCGTCACACCTTCGTGCTGGGTCTCCTGAACGTACAGACATTCCCCGAGCGTCACACCTTCGTGCTGGGTCTCCTGAACGTACAGACATTCCCCGAGCGTCACACCTTCGTGCTGGGTCTCATGAACGTACAGACATTCCCCGAGCGTCACACCTTCGTGCTGGGCCTCATGAACGTACAGACATTCCCCGAGCGTCACACCTTCGTGCTGGGCCTCATGAACGTACAGACATTCCCCGAGCGTCACACCTTCGTGCTGGGTCTCCTGAACGTACAGACATTCCCCGAGCGTCACACCTTCGTGCTGGGCCTCATGAACGTACAGACATTCCCCGAGCGTCACACCTTCGTGCTGGGCCTCATGAACGTACAGACATTCCCCGAGCGTCACACCTTCGTGCTGGGCCTCCTGAACGTACAGACATTCCCCGAGCGTCACACCTTCGTGCTGGGCCTCATGAACGTACAGACATTCCCCGAGCGTCACACCTTCGTGCTGGGCCTCATGAACGTACGGTCATTCCCTGAGCGTCACACCTTCGTGCTGGGCCTCATAAACGTACAGACATTCCCCGAGCGTCACACCTTCGTGCTGGGCCTCATGAACGTACAGACATTCCCCGAGCGTCACACCTTCGTGCTGGGTCTCCTGAACGTACAGACATTCCCCGAGCGTCACACCTTCGTGCTGGGCCTCCTGAACGTACAGACATTCCCCGAGCGTCACACCTTCGTGCTGGGCCTCCTGAACGTACAGACATTCCCCGAGCGTCACACCTTCGTGCTGGGCCTCCTGAACGTACAGACATTCCCCGAGCGTCACACCTTCGTGCTGGGTCTCCTGAATGTACAGACATTCCCCGAGCATCACACCTTCGTGCTGGGCCTCATGAATGTACAGACATTCCCCGAGCGTCACACCTTCGTGCTGGGTCTCCTGAACGTACAGACATTCCCCGAGCGTCACACCTTCGTGCTGGGCCTCATGAACGTACAGACATTCCCCGATCGTCACACCTTCGTGCTGGGTCACATGAACGTACAGACATTCCCCGAGCGTCACACCTTCGTGCTGGGCCTCATGAAGGTACAGACATTCCCAGAGCGTCACACCTTCGTGCTGGGCCTCATGAACGTACAGACATTCCCCGAGCGTCACACCTTCGTGCTGGGTCTCATGAACGTACAGACATTCCCCGAGCGTCACACCTTCGTGCTGGGTCTCATGAACGTACAGACATTCCCCGAGCGTCACACCTTCGTGCTGGGTCTCCTGAACGTACAGACATTCCCCGAGCGTCACACCTTCGTGCTGGGTCTCCTGAACGTACAGACATTCCCCGAGCGTCACACCTTCGTGCTGGGCCTCATGAACGTACAGACATTCCCAGAGCGTCACACCTTCGTGCTGGGCCTCATCAACGTACAGACATTCCCCGAGAGTCACACCTTCGTGCTGGGTCCCCTGAACGTACGGACATTCCCCGAGCGTCACACCTTCGTGCTGGGTCTCATGAACGTACAGACATTCCCCGAGCGTCACACCTTCGTGCTGGGCCTCATGAACGTACAGACATTCCCCGAGCGTCACACCTTCGTGCTGGGCCTCATGAACGTACAGACATTCCCCGAGCGTCACACCTTCGTGCTGGGTCTCCTGAACGTACAGACATTCCCCGAGCGTCACACCTTCGTGCTGGGTCTCATGAACGTACAGACATTCCCCGAGCGTCACACCTTCGTGCTGGGCCTCATGAACGTACAGACATTCCCCGAGCGTCACACCTTCGTGCTGGGCCTCATGAACGTACAGACATTCCCCGAGCGTCACACCTTCGTGCTGGGCCTCATGAATGTACAGACATTCCCCGAGCGTCACACCTTCGTGCTGGGCCTCCTGAACGTACAGACATTCCCCGAGCGTCACACCTTCGTGCTGGGTCTCCTGAACGTACAGACATTCCCCGAGCGTCACACCTTCGTGCTGGGCCTCATGAACGTACAGACATTCCCCGAGCGTCACACCTTCGTGCTGGGTCTCATGAACGTACAGACATTCCCCGAGCGTCACACCTTCGTGCTGGGTCTCCTGAACGTACAGACATTCCCCGAGCGTCACACCTTCGTGCTGGGCCTCATGAACGTACAGACATTCCCCGAGCGTCACACCTTCGTGCTGGGTCTCATGAACGTACAGACATTCCCCGAGCGTCACACCTTCGTGCTGGGCCTCATGAACGTACAGACATTCCCCGAGCGTCACACCTTCGTGCTGGGCCTCATGAACGTACAGACATTCCCCGAGCGTCACACCTTCGTGCTGGGTCTCATGAACGTACAGACATTCCCCGAGCGTCACACCTTTGTGCTGGGCCTCATGAACGTACAGACATTCCCCGAGCGTCACACCTTCGTGCTGGGCCTCATGAACGTACAGACATTCCCCGAGCGTCACACCTTCGTGCTGGGTCTCATGAACGTACAGACATTCCCCGAGCGTCACACCTTCGTGCTGGGTCTCATGAACGTATAGACATTCCCCGAACGTCACACCTTCGTGCTGGGCCTCCTGAACGTACAGACATTCCCCGAGCGTCACACCTTCGTGCTGGGCCTCATGAACGTACAGACATTCCCCGAGCGTCACACCTTCGTGCTGGGTCTCATGAACGTACAGACATTCCCCGAGCGTCACACCTTCGTGCTGGGTCTCATGAACGTACTGACATTCCCCGAGCGTCACACCTTCGTGCTGGGTCTCATGAACGTACAGACATTCCCCGAGCGTCACACCTTCGTGCTGGGTCCCCTGAACGTACAGACATTCCCCGAGCGTCACACCTTCGTGCTGGGTCTCCTGAATATACAGACATTCCCCGAGCGTCACACCTTCGTGCTGGGTCTCATGAACGTACAGACATTCCCCGAGCGTCACACCTTCGTGCTGGGTCTCATGAACGTACAGACATTCCCCGAGCGTCACACCTTCGTGCTGGGCCTCATGAACGTACAGACATTCCCCGAGCGTCACACCTTCGTGCTGGGCCTCATGAACGTACAGACATTCCCCGAGCGTCACACCTTCGTGCTGGGCCTCATGAACGTACAGACATTCCCCGAGCGTCACACCTTCGTGCTGGGTCTCCTGAACGTACAGACATTCCCCGAGCGTCACACCTTTGTGCTGGGCCTCCTGAACGTACAGACATTCCCTGAGCGTCACACCGTGCTGGGTTCCCTGAATGTACAGACATTCCCCGAGCGTCACACCTTCGTGCTGGGTCTCCTGAACGTACAGACATTCCCCGAGCGTCACACCTTCGTGCTGGGTCTCATGAACGTACAGACATTCCCAGAGCCTCACACCTTCGTGCTGGGCCTCATGAACGTACAGACATTCCCCGAGCGTCACACCTTCGTGCTGGGTCTCATGAACGTACAGACATTCCCCGAGCGTCACACCTTCGTGCTGGGTCTCATGAAGGTACAGACATTCCCCGAGCGTCACACCTTCGTGCTGGGCCTCATGAACGTACAGACATTCCCCGAGCGTCACACCTTCGTGCTGGGCCTCATGAACGTACAGACATTCCCCGAGCGTCACACCTTCGTGCTGGGTCTCATGAACGTACAGACATTCCCCGAGCGTCACACCTTCGTGCTGGGCCTCATGAACGTACAGACATTCCCCGAGCGTCACACCTTCGTGCTGGGTCTCCTGAACGTACAGACATTCCCCGAGCGTCACACCTTCGTGCTGGGCCTCAGGAACGTACAGACATTCCCCGAGCGTCACACCTTCGTGCTGGGCCTCCTGAACGTACAGACATTCCCCGAGCGTCACACCTTCGTGCTGGGTCACATGAACGTACAGACATTCCCCGAGCGTCACACCTTCGTGCTGGGCCTCCTGAACGTACAGACATTCCCCGAGCGTCACACCTTCGTGCTGGGTCTCATGAACGTACAGACATTCCCCGAGCGTCACACCTTCGTGCTGGGTCTCATGAACGTATAGACATTCCCCGAACGTCACACCTTCGTGCTGGGCCTCATGAACGTACAGACATTCCCCGAGCGTCACACCTTCGTGCTGGGTCTCATGAACGTATAGACATTCCCCGAGCGTCACACCTTCGTGCTGGGTCCCCTGAACGTACAGACATTCCCCGAGCGTCACACCTTCGTGCTGGGCCTCATGAACGTACAGACATTCCCCGAGCGTCACACCTTCGTGCTGGGCCTCATGAACGTACAGACATTCCCCGAGCGTCACACCTTCGTGCTGGGCCTCATGAACGTACAGACATTCCCCGAGCGTCACACCTTCGTGCTGGGCCTCATGAATGTACAGACATTCCCCGAGCGTCACACCTTCGTGCTGGGTCTCCTGAATGTACAGACATTCCCCGAGCGTCACACCTTCGTGCTGGGTCTCATCAATGTACAGACATTCCCCGAACGTCACACCTTCGTGCTGGGTCTCATGAACGTACAGACATTCCCCGAGCGTCACACCTTCGTGCTGGGCCTCCTGACGTCCAGACAATCCCCGAGCGTCACACCTTCGTGCTGGGTCTCCTGAACGTACAGACATTCCCCGAGCGTCACACCTTCGTGCTGGGCCTCATGAATGTACAGACATTCCCCGAGCGTCACACCTTCGTGCTGGGTCTCCTGAATGTACAGACATTCCCCGAGCGTCACACCTTCGTGCTGGGTCTCATCAATGTACAGACATTCCCCGAACGTCACACCTTCGTGCTGGGTCTCATGAACGTACAGACATTCCCCGAGCGTCACACCTTCGTGCTGGGTCTCATGAACGTACAGACATTCCCCGAGCGTCACACCTTCGTGCTGGGTCTCATGAACGTACAGACATTCCCAGAGCGTCACACCTTCGTGCTGGGCCTCATGAACGTACAGACATTCCCCGAGCGTCACACCGTCGTGCTGGGTCTCATGAACGTACAGACATTCCCCGAGCGTCACACCTTCGTGCTGGGTCTCATGAACGTACAGACATTCCCCGAGCGTCACACCTTCGTGCTGGGTCTCATGAACGTAGAGACATTCCCCGAGCGTCACACCTTCGTGCTGGGCCTCATGAACGTACAGACATTCCCCGAGCGTCACACCTTCGTGCTGGGTCCCCTGAACGTACAGACATTCCCTGAGCGTCACACCTTCCCGCTGGGTCTCCTGAATGTACAGACATTCCCCGAGCGTCACACCTTCGTGCTGGGCCTCATGAACGTACAGACATTCCCCGAGCGTCACACCTTCGTGCTGGGCCTCATGAATGTACAGACATTCCCCGAGCGTCACACCTTCGTGCTGGGTCTCCGGAACGTACAGACATTCCCCGAGCGTCACACCTTCGTGCTGGGTCTCATGAACGTACAGACATTCCCCGAGCGTCACACCTTCGTGCTGGGCCTCATGAAAGTACAGACATTCGCCGAGCGTCACACCTTCGTGCTGGGTCTCATGAAGGTACAGACATTCCCCGAGCGTCACACCTTCGTGCTGGGTCTCCTGATGTACAGACATTCCCCGAGCGTCACACCTTCGTGCTGGGTCTCATGAACGTACAGACATTCCCCGAGCGTCACACCTTCGTGCTGGGCCTCATGAACGTACAGACATTCCCCGAGCGTCACACCTTCGTGCTGGGTCACATGAACGTACAGACATTCCCCGAGCGTCACACCTTCGTGCTGGGCCTCATGAACGTACAGACATTCCCCGAACGTCACACCTTCGTGCTGGGCCTCATGAACGTACAGACATTCCCCGAGCGTCACACCTTCGTGCTGGGTCTCATGAACGTACAGACATTCCCCGAGCGTCACACCTTCGTGCTGGGCCTCATGAACGTACAGACATTCCCCGAGCGTCACACCTTCGTGCTGGGTCTCATGAACGTACAGACATTCCCCGAGCGTCACACCTTCGTGCTGGGCCTCCTGAACGTACAGACATTCCCCGAGCGTCACACCTTCGTGCTGGGTCTCATGAACGTACAGACATTCCCCGAGCGTCACACCTTCGTGCTGGGTCTCATGAACGTACAGACATTCCCCGAGCGTCACACCTTCGTGCTGGGCCTCATGAACGTACAGACATTCCCCGAGCGTCACACCTTCGTGCTGGGCCTCATGAACGTACAGACATTCCCCGAGCGTCACACCTTCCTGCTGGGTCTCCTGAATGTACAGACATTCCCCGAGCGTCACACCTTCGTGCTGTGTCTCCTGAATGTACAGACATTCCCCGAGCGTCACACCTTTGTGCTGGGTCTCATGAACGTACAGACATTCCCCGAGCGTCACACCTTCGTGCTGGGTCTCATGAACGTACAGACATTCCCCGAGCGTCACACCTTCGTGCTGGGTCTCATGAATGTACAGATATTCCCCGAGCGTCACACCTTCGTGCTGGGTCTCCTGAACGTACAGACATTCCCCGAGCGTCACACCTTCGTGCTGGGCCTCATGAACGTACAGACATTCCCCGAGCGTCACACCTTCGTGCTGGGTCCCCTGAACGTACAGACATTCCCCGAGCGTCACACCTTCGTGCTGGGCCTCATGAACGTACAGACATTCCCCGAGCGTCACACCTTCGTGCTGGGTCTCCTGAATGTACAGACATTACCCGAGCGTCACACCTTCGTGCTGGGCCTCATGAACGTACAGACATTCCCCGAGCGTCACACCTTCGTGCTGGGTCTCCTGAATGTACAGACATTCCCTGAGCGTCACACCTTCGTGCTGGGCCTCATGAACGTACAGACATTCCCCGATCGTCACACCTTCGTGCTGGGTCTCCTGAACGTACAGACATTCCCCGAGCGTCACACCTTCGTGCTGGGCCTCATGAACGTACAGACATTCCCCGAGCGTCACACCTTCGTGCTGGGCCTCATGAACGTACAGACATTCCCCGAGCGTCACACCTTCGTGCTGGGCCTCATGAACGTACAGACATTCCCCGAGCGTCACACCTTCGTGCTGGGCCTCATGAACGTACAGACATTCCCCGAGCGTCACACCTTCGTGCTGGGTCTCCTGAACGTACAGACATTCCCCGAGCGTCACACCTTCGTGCTGGGTCTCCTGAACGTACAGACATTCCCCGAGCGTCACACCTTCGTGCTGGGCCTCATGAACGTATAGACATTCCCCGAGCGTCACACCTTCGTGCTGGGTCTCCTGAACGTACAGACATTCCCCGAGCGTCACACCTTCGTGCTGGGCCTCATGAACGTATAGACATTCCCCGAGCGTCACACCTTCGTGCTGGGTCTCCTGAACGTACAGACATTCCCCGAGCGTCACACCTTCGTGCTGGGCCTCATGAACGTACAGACATTCCCCGATCGTCACACCTTCGTGCTGGGCCTCATGAACGTACAGACATTCCCCGAGCGTCACACCTTCGTGCTGGGTCTCCTGAACGTACAGACATTCCCCGAGCGTCACACCTTCGTGCTGGGCCTCATGAACGTATAGACATTCCCCGAGCGTCACACCTTCGTGCTGGGCCTCATGAACGTACAGACATTCCCCGAGCGTCACACCTTCGTGCTGGGCCTCATGAACGTACAGACATTCCCCGAGCGTCACACCTTCGTGCTGGGTCTCCTGAACGTACAGACATTCCCCGAGAGTCACACCTTCGTGCTGGGCCTCATGAACGTACTGACATTCCCCGAGCGTCACACCTTCGTGCTGGGTCTCCTGAACGTACAGACCTTCCCCGAGCGTCACACCTTCGTGCTGGGTCTCATGAACGTACAGACATTCCCCGAGCGTCACACCTTCGTGCTGGGCCTCCTGAACGTACAGACATTCCCCGAGCGTCACACCTTCGTGCTGGGTCTCCTGAACGTACAGACATTCCCCGAGCGTCACACCTTCGTGCTGGGTCTCATGAACGTACAGACATTCCCCGAGCGTCACACCTTCGTGCTGGGCCTCATGAACGTACAGACATTCCCCGAGCGTCACACCTTCGTGCTGGGTCTCATGAACGTACAGACATTCCCCGAGCGTCACACCTTCGTGCTGGGTCTCATGAACGTACAGACATTCCCCGAGCGTCACACCTTCGTGCTGGGCCTCATGAACGTACAGACATTCCCCGAGCGTCACACCTTCGTGCTGGGTCTCCTGAACGTACAGACATTCCCCGAGCGTCACACCTTCGTGCTGGGCCTCATGAACGTACAGACATTCCCCGAGCGACATTTCAGTATCTCTGCACAGTTACAGAGGTTGGGGTGGCTTGCGTTCTGCAGTAGAGATTGCACAGGGTGAGAACTTTCCTGTTAGACCCTCTGTTTGTATCCACTCCGCTGGGAAGGCGCTTGATCATTTTATTTTTTGAGATGCTGTGTGGAATAGGTTCCCGCCCAGCAATCCCCCGATTTAATCCCTGCCTAATCAGAACACGAGGAACGGGAGCCGGAGTCGGCCATTCGGCCCGTCGAGCCTGCCCCACCGTTCGATAAGATCACGGCCGATCTGGCCACGGGCTCATCTCCACCTCCCTGCCCCGTAGCCCCTGTTTGCCCTACTACGCGGACATCTATCCAACCCAGTCTTACTGAGGCAGCGTCCACTGCTTCATCGGGCAGAGAATTCCACAGATTCCCCACCCTCTAGGAAAGGCAGATCCTCCTCATCTCCGTCCTCAATCTACTCCCCCCCGAATCTTGAGGCCGTGTCCCCTACTTCCAGTCTCGCTTACCAGTGGAAACCATTTCCTGCCTCTACCTTAACTGTCCCTTTCAGAATTTTATATGCTTCCGCTCATTCTCTTTTATCTCCTCTCATTCATCTGAATTCCAGTGAGTACAGTCCCAGGCGACTCAATCTCTCCTCGTAGTCTAACCCTCCTCACCTCTGAAATCAACCTTGTGAGCCTCCTCCGCACCGCCTCCAAAGCCAGTCTATCCTTCCTCGGGTGAGGAGACCAGAACTGCACCCGGTACTCCAGACGCGGCCTCACCAGTACCCTGTATAGTTGCAGCGTGACCTCCCTGCTCTTCAATTCAATCCCTCCAGCAATGAAGGACAACATCCCATTTGCCTCCTCGATAGCCGGCTGCACCTGTAAACCGACCTTTTGCGGTTCACGCACAAGCTCCCCCAGGCCCCTCCGCACAGCCGCCTGCTGCAACCCTTTATTTCCCATTTAAATAATAACCTGCTCGACCATTTCTCTTCCCAAAGTGATTTACCGACATGGTACCCCATCTGCCAGACACTCTGCCCTCTCGCTTAACCCATCTGCATCTCTCTGAGGCAGGTTAGACCCGCAGGATGTTGGAAGGAGTTTGGGGACACGGTGATGCGCATAGTGAGGAAGATTTTTTTCTGAAGAAGCACTCCTAACTGAGCCATAGCAGAAACGTATCTGTACTTAGACAGGCTCTGTCCCAGGCCAGTTGAATCGGATCACAACTTGCATAAAGTCAACGTGAGACTGTTGCCCCTCGTGGGAAACTGGACCCTGGAGGTGAAGATCCCTGCCACAGGCACAATAAACTGCACAAACACAAACAAACTGAACCAATAAGCAATTAATATTGTGACGACACGAGGCACAGCCCTTAGGACTGATCCACAGGGTGTGGGACCCGTTCAGTGTCGGGGTGAGTGACGTTATCAGCCCTTAGGACCGACCCACAGGGTGTGGGACCCGTTCAGTGTCGGGGTGAGTGACGTTATCAGCCCTCAGGACCGACCCACAGGGTGTGGGACCCGTTCAGTGTCGGGGTGAGTGACGTTATCAGCCCTCAGGACCGACCCACAGGGTGTGGGACCCGTTCAGTGTCGGGGTGAGTGACGTTATCAGTCCTTAGACCGACCCACAGGGTGTGGGACCCGTTCAGTGTCGGGGTGAGTGACTTTATCAGCCCTTAGGACCGACCCACAGGGTGTGGGACCCGTTCAGTGTCGGGGTGAGTGATGTTATCAGCCCTTAGGACCGACCCACAGGGTGTGGGAACCGTTCAGTGTCGGGGTGAGTGACGTTATCAGTCCTTAGACCGACCCACAGGGTGTGGGACCCGTTCAGTGTCGGGGTGAGTGACGTTATCAGCCCTTAGGACCGACCCACAGGGTGTGGGAACCGTTCAGTGTCGGGGTGAGTGACGTTATCAGTCCTTAGGACCGATCCACAGGGTGTGGGACCCGTTCAGTGTCGGGGTGAGTGACGTTATCAGTCCTTAGACCGACCCACAGGGTGTGGGAACCGTTCAGTGTCGGGGTGAGTGACGTTATCAGCCCTTAGGACCGACCCACAGGGTGTGGGACCCGTTCAGTGTCGGGGTGAGTGACGTTATCAGCCCTTAGGACCGACCCACAGGGTGTGGGACCCGTTCAGTGTCGGGGTGAGTGATGTTATCAGCCCTTAGGACTGACCCTCAGGGTGTGGGACCCGTTCAGTGTCGGGGTGAGTGACGTTATCAGCCCTTAGGACCGACCCACAGGGTGTGGGACCCGTTCAGTGTCGGGGTGAGTGACGTTATCAGCCCTTAGGACCGACCCACAGGGTGTGGGACCCGTTCAGTGTCGGGGTGAGTGACGTTATCAGCCCTTAGGACTGACCCTCAGGGTGTGGGAACCGTTCAGTGTCGGGGTGAGTGACGTTATCAGTCCTTAGGACCGACCCACAGGGTGTGGGACCCGTTCAGTGTCGGGGTGAGTGACGTTATCAGTCCTTAGACCGACCCACAGGGTGTGGGACCCGTTCAGTGTCGGGGTGAGTGACGTTATCAGCCCTCAGGACCGACCCACAGGGTGTGGGACCCGTTCAGTGTCGGGGTGAGTGACGTTATCAGTCCTTAGGACCGACCCACAGGGTGTGGGACCCGTTCAGTGTCGGGGTGAGTGACGTTATCAGTCCTTAGGACCGACCCACAGGGTGTGGGACCCGTTCAGTGTCGGGGTGAGTGATGTTATCAGCCCTTAGGACCGACCCACAGGGTGTGGGAACCGTTCAGTGTCGGGGTGAGTGACGTTATCAGCCCTTAGGACCGACCCACAGGGTGTGGGAACCGTTCAGTGTCGGGGTGAGTGACGTTATCAGTCCTTAGACCGACCCACAGGGTGTGGGAACCGTTCAGTGTCGGGGTGAGTGACGTTATCAGGACTGACCCACAGGTTGTGGGAACCATTCAGTGTCGGGGTGAGTGACTTTATCAGCCCTCAGGTTTTGGGAACTGTTCCGTGTCGGGGTAAATGATGTTATCAGCCCTTCGGACTGACCCACAGGGTGAGGGAACCCTGGGCCATATCCCGTACTCTTTTCCATTCCAGGGCATTGGTGTTTCCATATTCCACCACACACAGATACAGAAATTTGTCAACGTTTTGGATGTTATGCCAAATCTGCACAGACTTCTAAGAGAGTCGAGGCACTGCCGTGCTTTCTTCGTAACCGCACTTTCGTACTGGTCTGAGGACAGGGCCTCTAAAATGAGGAATTTAAAGTTGTTCTGACTGATTTCCTGCTCCTGAGGTCAATAATCAGCTGCTTGGTCTTGCTGACAGTGAGTTAGAAGTTGGCACCGCTCAGCCAGGTTTTCCGTCTCCCACCTCAGTGCTGATCCGTCACCACCCTGGTGTTCTGTTGTCAGAAAACCTGAATGTGGTGTCGGAGCTGCTCTCACCCTCAGAGTCGTAAGCGTAGCGCGAGTCGAGCCAACGCCGGCCCTGCGGTGCACCTGCGCTGTCGGAGGTCGGGGAGGAGACTTCGGTTGCCGATCTGGGGTCTACAGGTGTGGGCGCACACGGAGGTATCGAGGCCAAGGGGAGAGTTTTGGGTGGGTGACGGTATGGAGTGCCGAACTGGCGACAGTGAAGAGCACCTTCACGGTCCGGAATGTTCCAGGGTGAGTGAGGAGCCAGTGAACTGACCTTTGCAGCTGGCCTGTTGTTGTTTTTTGTAATATTTTTTAATTGAAGTTCATCATCAAACAAACATTTCCATAAGATGTATTTCAGACATTGTACATATATATCATATAATCATATACATCACAAATCTCCACAAAGTATTTATCTGAGGTACACACTTGTAGAAAAGAGTGGAAAGAGAGAGCAAGCAAAAGGAAAGAACTATGTACAAGTAGGGAGTGATCTGTTTTTTACAACAGATTCATTGATTTGTGAGAATAAAATCAGGCCTGTGAGGCATTATGTAGTTAAACCATTTTTCCCATTACGAATCAAATTGTTCCAGCTTATGATTAACAGATGCTGTTACCTTCTCCATTTTGTAAATGTCCATTGTAATTTCCATCCATGTATTTAAAGTTGGGCTGGTCTGTGATAACCATTTCCTAGTAAGCATCTTTTTACCAGCCACCAGCAGTATATTCATTAAATATTTATCTCTTTTCAGCCATTCTTGAGGTATATAACCAAAATAAATGGTCTCACTCTCCAAGGGTATTTCACATTTAAAGATGTCTTGTAGGGCATTGTGTATCCCCCTCCAATAGTTTTTGATAATAGGGCAGTCCCAAAAAATTATGGTAATGATTTGCATTTTGATTTCCACAATTTCTCCAGCAAATAGGGAGAAATTACTATCACAATGGGATTTCTGAGAGGGTGTAATAGAATATCTTATCAAGTTTTTCCATTCAGACTCCCTCCATTTCTGTGAATTGGTACACTTCCATTGATATCTCCATATTGTTGTCCTTTCTTCCTCAGATATAATTATCCCTCCTTCCTTCTCCCATTTTGTTTTAATGTATGAAGCCGAATGTGCTTTAAGATTTGACAACCCCTTGTAACATGTTTGAAATGATTCTGCTACCGTGATCTGAATTGTATGTTTTTCTAAAGAGCTTGTGGTTGACCTGTGGTGACGAGGTGGGGGAATCTCATGATCGGGTGGGCTCTTGAACTGACAGCCAGAATCAGAATCAGGTTTATTATCACCGACATGCGTCGTGAAATTTGTTAACTTTACGGCGGCAGTACAATGCAATACATGGTCATATAGGAAAAAAAATTTTAAAATTACATCAATTATGTGTGGGTGGCATCTGTGAGTCTCGCGAGACCGTGGATCTGCGTCCTCTCCAGGGCGCAGGCCTGGGCAAGGTTGTACGGGAGACGGGCAGTTGTCCACGCTGCAAGTCTCCCCTCTCCGTGACACCGATGCTGTCCAAGGGAAGGGCAGGGGCCGATACAGCTCGGCACCGGTGTCGTCGCAGGAGTTGCCAGAGCGGGGTTGAAGGCAACGTCGGACTGCCTCAGGGACTCCAGCTCCGGATTCGCCCTCAGGGTTCACTCCCGAAGCCTCTCCCATGAGTGGGTATGTCTGCGAGGCAGCGGAGGTTTGAGATCTGAGTTTTCCCTCTCTCGGATGGACTGCCCTCCCAGGCTGACGAGCCCCGTCTGCCCGGAGCGACTGGTTTTAAGGCGCCAGGACCCGCTTTCGCCCCTTCTCCTGTCAGTAGAAACAGTTCCGCCGGGCTTAGAGGCTGAGCCACACGAGAAGGCCGGGAACTGGACTTAGTTGTCAGAGGCTTTTTGAGGTACAGGACGAACTCCCACTACCACTCCTCGGCCTGACAACCTCGGAACCATATATGTGTATTAAATAGTTAAAATAAGTCGTGCAAAAGACATAGATTTTTAAAAAAAAAGTTGTGAGGTAGTGTTTGTGAGTTCAGTGTCCATTCAGAAATCGGATGGCGGAGGGGAAGAAGCTGTTCCTGAATCGCTAACTGTGTGTCTTCAGGCTCCTGTACCTCCTCCCTGATGGCGGAGGGGAAGAAGCTGTTCCTGAATCGCTGAGAGTGTGCCTTCAGGCTCCTGTACCTCCTCCCTGATGGCGGAGGGGAAGAAGCTGTTCCTGAATCGTTGAGTGTGTGTCTTCAGGCTCCTGTACCTCCTCCCTGATGGCGGAGGGGAAGAAGCTGTTCCTGAATCGCTGAGTGTGTGTCTTCAGGCTCCTGTATGTTCTCCCTGATGGCGGAGGGGAAGAAGCTGTTCCTGAATCGCTGAGTGTGTGTCTTCAGGCTCCTGTACCTCCTCCCTGATGGCAGAGGGGAAGAAGCTGTTCCTGAATCGCTGAGTGTGTGTCTTCAGGCTCCTGTACCTCCTCCCTGATGGCGGAGGGGAAGAAGCTGTTCCTGAATCATTGAGTGTGTGTCTTCAGGCTCCTGTACCTCCTCTCTGATGGCAGAGGGGAAGAAGCTGTTCCTGAATCGCTGAGTGTGTGTCTTTAGGCTCCTGTACCCCCTCCCTGATGGCGGAGGGGAAGAAGCTGTTCCTGAATCGCTGAGAGTGTGCCTTCAGGCTCCTGTACCTCCTCCCTGATGGCGGAGGGGAAGAAGCTGTTCCTGAATCGTTGAGTGTGTGTCTTCAGGCTCCTGTACCTCCTCCCTGATGGCGGAGGGGAAGAAGCTGTTCCTGAATCGCTGAGTGTGTGTCTTCAGGCTCCTGTACCTCCTCCCTGATGGCGGAGGGGAAGAAGCTGTTCCTGAATCGCTGAGTGTGTGTCTTCAGGCTCCTGTACCTCCTCCCTGATGGCAGAGGGGAAGAAGCTGTTCCTGAATCGCTGAGTGTGTGTCTTCAGGCTCCTGTACCTCCTCCCTGATGGCGGAGGGGAAGAAGCTGTTCCTGAATCATTGAGTGTGTGTCTTCAGGCTCCTGTACCTCCTCTCTGATGGCAGAGGGGAAGAAGCTGTTCCTGAATCGCTGAGTGTGTGTCTTTAGGCTCCTGTACCCCCTCCCTGATGGCGGAGGGGAAGAAGCTGTTCCTGAATCGTTGAGTGTGTGTCTTCAGGCTCCTGTACCTCCTCCCTGATGGCGGAGGGGAAGAAGCTGTTCCTGAATCGCTGAGTGTGTGTCTTCAGACTCCTGTACCTCCTCCCTGATGGCGGAGGGGAAGAAGCTGTTCCTGAATCATTGAGTGTGTGTCTTCAGGCTCCTGTACCTCCTCCCTGATGGCGGAGGGGAAGAAGCTGTTCCTGAATCGCTGAGTGTGTGTCTTCAGGCTCCTGTACCTCCTCCCCGATGGCGGAGGGGAAGAAGCTGTTCCTGAATCGCTGAGTGTGTGTCTTCAGGCTCCTGTACCTCTTTCCTGATGGCAGAGAGGAAGAAGCTGTTCCTGAATCGCTGAGTGTGTGTCTTCAGGCTCCTGTACCTCCTCCCTGATGGCGGAGGGGAAGAAGCTGTTCCTGAATCGCTGAGTGTGTGTCTTCAGGCTCCTGTACCTCCTCCCTGATGGCGGAGGGGAAGAAGCTGTTCCTGAATCGCTGAGAGTGTGTCTTCAGGCTCCTGCTCCTGCTGACGTTGAGTGCCGGGTTGTCGCTGCGACACCGCTCCTCCGGCTGGTTCGTCTCGCTCCTGTACGCCCTCTCGTCTCCAGCGGAGATTCTGCCGGCGATGATTGTATCATCAGCAAATTTAGAGGCGGCGTTTGAGCCGACCCCAACCACAGAGAGGAAGATTGAAGCGCCCGAGGGGCAGGCGCGTGAGCTTTCAGCACCGACGGTTCTGTGATTCCGGAGGAGGAGTCGGCGGGACCTGCCCCTCGCTGTGGCGGGCCTCTGCCTTGTGTCAGCGGAGGATCACTGAATTACCTCGAATGTGGAGGCACGGGGGTTAAATAGCCGCTTTGTCAGCTGACTGATGAATGAGGGAGGGACTGTGACCGGGAGGCAGTCAGTACTTCAAACCTGTGAGCTGCAGTCTCCGTCTGATCACACTTTCAAAGTAGAGACGCTGACTGCAGCTCAGTCGCTCGCACATTTACGCCGTTCCTTCCACGTGAAATTGCAGAGTCTGCTGTGGTTAATTCACCGTGCTGAGTGGCAGAGTTTACAACATTATGGTGCGTGCTCCGAGCAGTGGTTGATTGGGCTGATAACGGAGCAGTTTAAACCCTGTAAACAGGAAGTGCTGTGTTGGTAAATTGCTACCGCCGTGTTGTTGTGGTTCACCCTCTGACGTACTCCCTCTGAAGTGTTTTTTTTTATGACCGCTGCCGTCACGTGCTCTGGGAAGACAGCAAAGGAACTTGGCGCTGCACGCCCTCCGCGCTGATCTAATCGTCGCATCAGTGCGTCGGAGCGAAAAGCAACAACAGGACGCGGGATGGAAGTGTTAAGGGCGCAGTGCAGGCAGACCGCGGGAGCAGTGTAGGCGTCAGGTCAGGCATCTCTCTGAAGGACGGTCGGGCTAAGAGGCAGCTCCTTCGCCCAGGCCTCTGAACTCCCGGCCGCACCGTATTCAAAGTGTGGCTGATTAATCTGTTCCGTGCCTTACAGTATTTAATATTGATGCACTTCAGTTTGACTTTTACGTGTGATTCATCTGGAGATTTTATCCTTGCTGCTATGAGTTATCATGTGTCATGAGTACACCCTGGCTCCAAGAAACGTTGCTTTGTTTCTATATACGTTATATACGTGTATGTGATTACATGGCATTGAACTTGACTCAACTTCATTTTACTGGTGCACAACAGTCTAACAGCGGAATGAGAGAAGCTGTCCGTCCGCTTCTCTGTCAAACAATCAAGTAACTTGTCCCGCCAGCTAACGGTTGCGGAGAGAGCGCCCCCCCCCCCCCCCCGGACGTTCGCTGTACGACGGCTCACTGTTACGGAGGACCTACGCTAGTACCCATTCTCGCTATCCGAAGAGGATTTTCGCTTTTACGGGGAAAAAGACGCCCGCTCTATACGTGTGTTTACCCCAAGAAAGTCTACCCTGACCGTGAAGCCTCGTGCGGGCAGTTGTGTGCGTATGCGAGTACGTGCCGATTCTTTTTCCCCCACATTGTTGGCTCGCTGTCTTCCCGATTTTGATAAGTGAAACTACACAGTACATACATTATTTCTACTTCATATAGGCTGTGTATTTATCATTTCATTCCTGCTTTTACCATATGCTCCTGTTACTTTAGGGTTTATGTGTTATTTGGTAGGTTATTATTTTGGGTCTGGGGATGCTCAATAATTTTTCCCAGACAGATCAACGGCAATTGCTTCTTCGCTTTCCGACGTTTCGGCTCGCGAACGGTCTCGCAGGAGCGCTCTCCCTTCGGATAGCGGGGGAAGGCTGGAATGGGGGAACTGCAGGGCCGCCAGGAACGCAGCAGCCGAGGTGAGAAGGTCTGGCCGGACAGAGTGCGGTTCGGGGCAGAGTCCTTGGGAGCAGGTCGATGAGGCACTGAGGGCGTTACATTGCAACCTTATGAAACTTTGGCCGGGCCACGCCTGGAGTACCGCGTACGTTTCTGGGCGCCCCCGCTGTAAGGAAGAACGTTGAGGCCACGCGGAGGGGGTTGCGGAAGAGCCTCAGCAGGACTCAGCCGGGCACGGAGGCGAGAGGCGGGATGTTTCCTCCGGCGAGATCTGATAAAGAGGTTTGCGAGATCACGAGCGGCCCTGATAAAGGGAGGGTCTGTTTCCCGGGGTTGGAACGTCTAACCCCAGGGGGCAGGCATTGGAGGTGAGGGGAGTAGGTCCGGTGGGGGGGGGGGGGGGGACGTCAGGGGTAAGTTTTTGACTCGCAGAGAGTCACGGATGCCTGGATTGCACTGCCTGGTGTGATGGCAGGGGCAAATGGATTAGCAGCTTTTGGGAGACGTTGGGATGGGCAGATGGATGTGAGGAAGATGGAGAGATATGGACAGCGTTTCTGTGTTTTTGATTTGCTTTACAGCTGGGTCAGCACGGCGTTGTGGGCCGAATGTCCCATTCCTGAGCTGCACTCTTCTGCATTCTATGTTTAGAGAGGAACTTCAGTGATTTCCCTCTCACTGAGGCTACGTCCACACTACGCCGGAAAAATCTGTAACCAGAGCTTTTCCTCTTTGTTTTTACACCCCCCCCCCCACACCCGTCCACACTGAAACGGCGTTTTCGTCCCCCGAAACTGGAGCTTTTCAGAAACGCTCTCCAGGGTGGGTATTTTTGAAAACGCCGCTCGGGCAGATCAGTGCGGACGGGGTAACCGGAGAAATCGGAAAACGCTGTCAGACAGCAGCGCGTCACTTCATTGTTTTCTTCAATGCAACCTAACAATTTCAGAACAGACGGCAACGAGACTGAAGCCAGAAGAGTTAGAAATGTACTCACCAAATACTTTGACCCATAACTTACTGAATAAATAAGTATACTTGCTTTGCCCTGTTTTCTGTCCTTGCTGGTATGAAGGTGGTTTACCTATTTCTGCAAGTATTTCTCCGACAATAGATGTGTAACATTGTATGGAAATACAAGATAACACTGATGCAGACATGTTTTATACATTTAACAAGGTGCTTTATTAATGCAACAGAGTTAGTCAGATTTTCAATGTTCGTCGTCAGCCGGGTCAATCTCCCTGTCGGTTGCCGCTGTACGCTCCAGTATTTTTTAGTTTTAAGTCCTCCTGTGCGAGAGCCCCCGACTGCCCATCGTTTAAGTTTTGTTCAGTCTATAACTGAACAAACGCGCACTTTTACGGCGAGATGCGACACCAAACACGTCACTTGTTTTCAGTAGATGTGACGTGCGCGTGCGCAGGAGGCGGCGAATCGCCGAAATCTCCGTTTCAGTGTGGAGAGAGATATTTTTAAAAACGCATAGTGTGGACGCTTATCGTTTTTACACGTAACTGGCGTTTTCAAAATGATCCGGTCCAGTGTGGATGTAGGCTGAGAAGGCAGGTGGGGAGGAGATGGACAGGTGGGGTGGATTTTGTATGGCAGTTTGAAAATATCTCAAAGAAAATAAACCTACGTTTTCCTCTCAGTTCTCCTTGCCGCCTTCCCGATACCAATGCTGGCAATAATACAGGTTCCATTCCCGATGTAATCAAACCTCTTCAGAGCTGGGGAGAGACTGAGATAGAACAGGACAGAAAGTACGGTCAGGGACGGGAACGGAGAGACTGAGATAGAACAGGACAGAATGTACGGTCAGGGACGGGAACGGAGAGACTCTGAGATAGAACAGGACAGAAAGTATGGTCAGGGACGGGAACGGAGAGACTGTGAGATAGAATAGGACAGAAAGTACAGTCAGGGACGGGAACGGAGAGACTGAGATAGAACAGGACAGAAAGTACGGTCAGGGACGGGAACGGAGAGACTCTGAGATAGAACAGGGCAGAATGTACGGTCAGGGACGGGAACGGAGAGACTCTGAGATAGAACAGGACAGAATGTACGGTCAGGGACGGGAACGGAGAGACTGAGATAGAACAGGACAGAAAGTACGGTCAGGGATGGGAACGGAGAGACTCTGAGATAGAATAGGACAGAAAGTACGGTCGGGGACGGGAACGGAGAGACTGTGAGATAGAACAGGACAGAAAGTACAGTCCGGGACGGGAATTCAGTGAGACTCTGAGATAGAACAGGACAGAAAGTACGGTCAGGGACGGGAACGGAGAGACTGTGAGATAGAACAGGACAGAAAGTACGGTCAGGGACAGGAACGGAGAGACTCTGAGATAGAACAGGACAGAAAGTACCGTCAGGGACGGGAACGGAGAGACTGTGAGATAGAACAGGACAGAAAGTACGGTCAGGGACGGGAACGGAGAGACTGAGATAGAACAGGACAGAAAGTACGGTCAGGGACGGGAACGGAGAGACTGTGAGATAGAACAGGACAGAAAGTACGGTCAGGGACGGGAACCGAGAGACTCTGAGATAGAACAGGACAGAAAGTATGGTCGGGGACGGGAACTCGGAGAGACTCTGAGATAGAACAGGACAAAAAGTACGGTCAGGGACGGGAACGGAGAGACTCTGAGATAGAACAGGACAGAAAGTACCGTCAGGGACGGGAACGGAGAGACTGTGAGATAGAATAGGACAGAAAGTACGGTCAGTGACGGGAACGGAGAGACTCTGAGATAGAACAGGACAGAAAGTACGGTCAGGGACGGGAACGGAGAGACTGTGAGATAGAACAGGACAGAAAGTACGGTCAGGGACGGGAACGGAGAGACTCTGAGATAGAACAGGACAGAAAGTACGGTCGGGGACGGGAACTGGGAGACTCTGAGATAGAACAGGACAGAAAGTACGGTCAGGGACGGGAACAGAGAGACTGTGAGATAGAACAGGACAGAAAGTACGGTCAGGGACGGGTCGGAGAGACTCTGAGATAGAACAGGACAGAAAGTACGGTCAGGGATGGGAACGGAGAGACTCTGAGATAGAACAGGACAGAAAGTACGGTCAGGGACGGGAACGGAGAGACTGTGAGATAGAACAGGACAGAAAGTACGGTCGGGGACGGGAACTGGGAGACTCTGAGATAGAACAGGACAGAAAGTACGGTCAGGGATGGGAACGGAGAGACTCTGAGATAGAACAGGACAGAAAGTACCGTCAGGGACGGGAACGGAGAGACTGTGAGATAGAACAGGACAGAAAGTACGGTCAGGGATGGGAACGGAGAGACTCTGAGATAGAACAGGACAGAAAGTACGGTCAGGGACGGGAACGGAGAGACTCTGAGATAGAACAGGACAGAAAGTACGGTCAGGAACGGGAACAGAGAGACTCTGAGATAGAACAGGACAGAAAGTACGGTCAGGGACGGGAACGGAGAGACTGTGAGATAGAATAGGACAGAAAGTACGGTCAGGGATGGGAACGGAGAGACTCTGAGATAGAACAGGACAGAAAGTACGGTCAGGGACGGGAACGGAGAGACTCTGAGATAGAACAGGACAGAAAGTACGGTCAGGGACGGGAACGGAGAGACTCTGAGATAGAACAGGACAGAAAGTACGGTCAGGGACGGGAACGGAGAGACTCTGAGATAGAACAGGACAGAAAGTACGGTCAGGGACGGGAACGGAGAGACTGGGAGATAGAATAGGACAGAAAGTACGGTCGGGGACGGGAACGGAGAGACTCTGAGATAGAACAGGACAGAAAGTACGGTCGGGGACGGGAACTCAGTGAGACTCTGAGATGGAACAAAACAGAAAGTACCGTCAGGGACGGGAACGGAGAGACTGTGAGATAGAATAGGACAGAAAGTACCGTCAGGGATGGGGACGGAGAGACTCTGAGATAGAACAGGACAGAAAGTACCGTCAGGGACGGGAACAGAAAGACTCTGAGATAGAACAGGACAGAAAGTACGGTCAGGGACGGGAACGGAGAGACTGTGAGATAGAACAGGACAGAAAGTACGGTCAGGGACGGGAACGGAGACTCTGAGATAGAACAGGACAGAAAGTACCGTCAGGGACGGGAACGGAGAGACTGTGAGATAGAACAGGACAGAACGTACGGTCAGGGACGGGAACGGAGAAACTCTGAGATAGAACAGGACAGAAAGTACGGTCAGGGATGGGAACGGAGAGACTGTGAGATAGAATAAGACAGAAAGTACGGTCAGGGACGGGAACGGAGAGACTATGAGATAGAACAGGGCAGAATGTACCGTCAGGGATGGGAACGGAGAGACTCTGAGATAGAACAGGACAGAATGTATGGTCAGGGACGGGAACGGAGAGACTCTGAGATAGAACTGGACAGAATGTACAGTCAGGGACGGGAACGGAGAGACTGTGAGATAGAACAGGGCAGAATGTACCGTCAGGGATGGGAACGGAGAGACTGTGAGATAGAACAGGACAGAAAGTACGGTCGGGGACGGGAACGGAGAGACTCTGAGAGAACAGGACAGAATGTTTGGTCAGGAACGGGAACGGAGAGACTCTGAGATAGAACAGGACAGAATGTACAGTCAGGGACGGGAACGGAGAGACTGTGAGATAGAACAGGACAGAAAGTACGGTCAGAGACGGGAACGGAGAGACTCTGAGATAGAACAGGACAGAATGTACAGTCAGGGACGGGAACGGAGAGACTGTGAGATAGAACAGGACAGAAAGTACGGTCGGGGACGGGAACGGAGAGACCCTGAGATAGAACAGGACAGAATGTACAGTCAGGGACGGGAAGGAGAGTCTGTGAGATAGAACAGGACAGAAAGTACGGTCGGCGACGGGAACGGAGAGACTGTGAGATAGAACAGGACAGAAAGTACGGTCAGGGATGGGAACGGAGAGACTGAGATAGAACAGGACAGAAAGTACGGTCAGGGACGGGAACGGAGAGACTCTGAGATAGAACAGGGCAGAATGTACGGTCAGGGACGGGAATGGAGAGACTGAGATAGAACAGGACAGAAAGTACGGTCAGGGATGGGAACGGAGAGACTCTGAGATAGAATAGGACAGAAAGTACGGTCGGGGACGGGAACGGAGAGACTGTGAGATAGAACAGGACAGAAAGTACGGTCAGGGACGGGAACGGAGAGACTCTGAGGTAGAACAGGACAGAATGTACGGTCAGGGACGGGAACGGAGAGACTCTGAGATAGAACAGGACAGAAAGTATGGTCAGGGACGGGAACGGAGAGACTGTGAGATAGAATAGGACAGAAAGTACAGTCAGGGACGGGAGCGGAGAGACTGAGATAGAACAGGACAGAAAGTACGGTCAGGGACGGGAACGGAGAGACTCTGAGATAGAACAGGGCAGAATGTACGGTCAGGGACGGGAACGGAGAGACTCTGAGATAGAACAGGACAGAATGTACGGTCAGGGACGGGAACGGAGAGACTGAGATAGAACAGGACAGAAAGTACGGTCAGGGATGGGAACGGAGAGACTCTGAGATAGAATAGGACAGAAAGTACGGTCGGGGACGGGAACGGAGAGACTGTGAGATAGAACAGGACAGAAAGTACAGTCCGGGACGGGAATTCAGTGAGACTCTGAGATAGAACAGGACAGAAAGTACGGTCAGGGACGGGAACGGAGAGACTGTGAGATAGAATAGGACAGAAAGTACGGTCAGGGACAGGAACGGAGAGACTCTGAGATAGAACAGGACAGAAAGTACCGTCAGGGACGGGAACGGAGAGACTGTGAGATAGAACAGGACAGAAAGTACGGTCAGTGACGGGAACGGAGAGACTGTGAGATAGAACAGGACAGAACGTACGGTCAGGGACGGGAACGGAGAGACTGAGATAGAACAGGACAGAAAGTACGGTCAGGGACGGGAACGGAGAGACTCTGAGATAGAACAGGACAGAAAGTACGGTCAGGGACGGGAACGGAGAGACTCTGAGATAGAACAGGACAGAATGTTTGGTCAGGAACGGGAACGGAGAGACTCTGAGATAGAACAGGACAGAAAGTACGGTCGGGGACGGGAACTCAGTGAGACTCTGAGATGGAACAAAACAGAAAGTACCGTCAGGGACGGGAACGGAGAGACTGTGAGATAGAATAGGACAGAAAGTACCGTCAGGGATGGGGACGGAGAGACTCTGAGATAGAACAGGACAGAAAGTACCGTCAGGGACGGGAACAGAAAGACTCTGAGATAGAACAGGACAGAAAGTACGGTCAGGGACGGGAACGGAGAGACTGTGAGATAGAACAGGACAGAAAGTACGGTCAGGGACGGGAACGGAGACTCTGAGATAGAACAGGACAGAAAGTACCGTCAGGGACGGGAACGGAGAGACTGTGAGATAGAACAGGACAGAACGTACGGTCAGGGACGGGAACGGAGAGACTCTGAGATAGAACAGGACAGAAAGTACGGTCAGGGATGGGAACGGAGAGACTGTGAGATAGAATAAGACAGAAAGTACGGTCAGGGACGGGAACGGAGAGACTGTGAGATAGAACAGGGCAGAATGTACCGTCAGGGATGGGAACGGAGAGACTCTGAGATAGAACAGGACAGAATGTATGGTCAGGGACGGGAACGGAGAGACTCTGAGATAGAACTGGACAGAATGTACAGTCAGGGACGGGAACGGAGAGACTGTGAGATAGAACAGGGCAGAATGTACCGTCAGGGATGCGAACGGAGAGACTGTGAGATAGAACAGGACAGAAAGTACGGTCGGGGACGGGAACGGAGAGACTCTGAGAGAACAGGACAGAATGTTTGGTCAGGAACGGGAACGGAGAGACTCTGAGATAGAACAGGACAGAATGTACAGTCAGGGACGGGAACGGAGAGACTGTGAGATAGAACAGGACAGAAAGTACGGTCAGAGACGGGAACGGAGAGACTCTGAGATAGAACAGGACAGAATGTACAGTCAGGGACGGGAACGGAGAGACTGTGAGATAGAACAGGACAGAAAGTACGGTCGGGGACGGGAACGGAGAGACCCTGAGATAGAACAGGACAGAATGTACAGTCAGGGACGGGAACGGAGAGTCTGTGAGATAGAACAGGACAGAAAGTACGGTCGGCGACGGGAACGGAGAGACTGTGAGATAGAACAGGACAGAAAGTACGGTCAGGGATGGGAACGGAGAGACTGAGATAGAACAGGACAGAAATTACGGTCAGGGACGGGAACGGAGATACTCTGAGATAGAACAGGGCAGAATGTACGGTCAGGGACGGGAATGGAGAGACTGAGATAGAACAGGACAGAAAGTACGGTCAGGGATGGGAACGGAGAGACTCTGAGATAGAATAGGACAGAAAGTACGGTCGGGGACGGGAACGGAGAGACTGTGAGATAGAACAGGACAGAAAGTACGGTCAGGGACGGGAACGGAGAGACTCTGAGGTAGAACAGGACAGAATGTACGGTCAGGGACGGGAACGGAGAGACTCTGAGATAGAACAGGACAGAAAGTATGGTCAGGGACGGGAACGGAGAGACTGTGAGATAGAATAGGACAGAAAGTACAGTCAGGGACGGGAGCGGAGAGACTGAGATAGAACAGGACAGAAAGTACGGTCAGGGACGGGAACGGAGAGACTCTGAGATAGAACAGGGCAGAATGTACGGTCAGGGACGGGAACGGAGAGACTCTGAGATAGAACAGGACAGAATGTACGGTCAGGGACGGGAACGGAGAGACTGTGAGATAGAACAGGACAGAAAGTACAGTCCGGGACGGGAATTCAGTGAGACTCTGAGATAGAACAGGACAGAAAGTACGGTCAGGGACGGGAACGGAGAGACTGTGAGATAGAATAGGACAGAAAGTACGGTCAGGGACAGGAACGGAGAGACTCTGAGATAGAACAGGACAGAAAGTACCGTCAGGGACGGGAACGGAGAGACTGTGAGATAGAACAGGACAGAAAGTACGGTCAGTGACGGGAACGGAGAGACTGTGAGATAGAACAGGACAGAACGTACGGTCAGGGACGGGAACGGAGAGACTGAGATAGAACAGGACAGAAAGTACGGTCAGGGACGGGAACGGAGAGACTCTGAGATAGAACAGGACAGAAAGTACCGTCAGGGACGGGAACGGAGAGACTCTGAGATAGAACAGGACAGAAAGTACCGTCAGGGACGGGAACGGAGAGACTGTGAGATAGAACAGGACAGAAAGTACGGTCAGGGACGGGAACGGAGAGACTGTGAGATAGAACAGGACAGAAAGTACGGTCAGGGACGGGAACGGAGAGACTCTGAGATAGAACAGGACAGAAAGTACGGTCAGGGACGGGAACGGAGAGACTGTGAGATAGAACAGGACAGAAAGTACGGTCAGGGACGGGAACGGAGAGACTGTGAGATAGAATTGGACAGAAAGTACGGTCAGGGACGGGAACGGAGAGACTGAGATAGAACAGGACAGAAAGTACCGTCAGGGACGGGAACGGAGAGACTGTGAGATAGAACAGGACAGAAAGTACGGTCAGGGACGGGAACCGAGAGACTCTGAGATAGAACAGGACAGAAAGTATGGTCGGGGACGGGAACTCGGAGAGACTCTGAGATAGAACAGGACAAAAAGTACGGTCAGGGACGGGAACGGAGAGACTCTGAGATAGAACAGGACAGAAAGTACCGTCAGGGACGGGAACGGAGAGACTGTGAGATAGAATAGGACAGAAAGTACGGTCAGTGACGGGAACGGAGAGACTCTGAGATAGAACAGGACAGAAAGTACGGTCAGGGACGGGAACGGAGAGACTGTGAGATAGAACAGGACAGAAAGTACGGTCAGGGACGGGTACGGAGAGACTCTGAGATAGAACAGGACAGAAAGTACGGTCGGGGACGGGAACTGGGAGACTCTGAGATAGAACAGGACAGAAAGTACGGTCAGGGACGGGAACGGAGAGACTGTGAGATAGAACAGGACAGAAAGTACGGTCAGGGACGGGTCGGAGAGACTCTGAGATACAACAGGACAGAAAGTACGGTCAGGGATGGGAACGGAGAGACTCTGAGATAGAACAGGACAGAAAGTACGGTCAGGGACGGGAACGGAGAGACTGTGAGATAGAACAGGACAGAAAGTACGGTCGGGGACGGGAACTGGGAGACTCTGAGATAGAACAGGACAGAAAGTACGGTCAGGGATGGGAACGGAGAGACTCTGAGATAGAACAGGACAGAAAGTACCGTCAGGGACGGGAACGGAGAGACTGTGAGATAGAACAGGACAGAAAGTACGGTCAGGGATGGGAACGGAGAGACTCTGAGATAGAACAGGACAGAAAGTACGGTCAGGGACGGGAACGGAGAGACTCTGAGATAGAACAGGACAGAAAGTACGGTCAGGGACGGGAACAGAGAGACTCTGAGATAGAACAGGACAGAAAGTACGGTCAGGGACGGGAACGGAGAGACTGTGAGATAGAATAGGACAGAAAGTACGGTCAGGGATTGGAACGGAGAGACTCTGAGATAGAACAGGACAGAAAGTACGGTCAGGGACGGGAACGGAGAGACTCTGAGATAGAACAGGACAGAAAGTACGGTCAGGGACGGGAACGGAGAGACTCTGAGATAGAACAGGACAGAAAGTACGGTCAGGGACGGGAACGGAGAGACTCTGAGATAGAACAGGACAGAAAGTACGGTCAGGGACGGGAACGGAGAGACTCTGAGATAGAACAGGACAGAAAGTACGGTCAGGGACGGGAACGGAGAGACTGGGAGATAGAATAGGACAGAAAGTACGGTCGGGGACGGGAACGGAGAGACTCTGAGATAGAACAGGACAGAAAGTACGGTCGGGGACGGGAACTCAGTGAGACTCTGAGATGGAACAAAACAGAAAGTACCGTCAGGGACGGGAACGGAGAGACTGTGAGATAGAATAGGACAGAAAGTACCGTCAGGGATGGGGACGGAGAGACTCTGAGATAGAACAGGACAGAAAGTACCGTCAGGGACGGGAACAGAAAGACTCTGAGATAGAACAGGACAGAAAGTACGGTCAGGGACGGGAACGGAGAGACTGTGAGATAGAACAGGACAGAAAGTACGGTCAGGGACGGGAACGGAGACTCTGAGATAGAACAGGACAGAAAGTACCGTCAGGGACGGGAACGGAGAGACTGTGAGATAGAACAGGACAGAACGTACGGTCAGGGACGGGAACGGAGAGACTCTGAGATAGAACAGGACAGAAAGTACGGTCAGGGATGGGAACGGAGAGACTGTGAGATAGAATAAGACAGAAAGTACGGTCAGGGACGGGAACGGAGAGACTGTGAGATAGAACAGGGCAGAATGTACCGTCAGGGATGGGAACGGAGAGACTCTGAGATAGAACAGGACAGAATGTATGGTCAGGGACGGGAACGGAGAGACTCTGAGATAGAACTGGACAGAATGTACAGTCAGGGACGGGAACGGAGAGACTGTGAGATAGAACAGGGCAGAATGTACCGTCAGGGATGGGAACGGAGAGACTGTGAGATAGAACAGGACAGAAAGTACGGTCGGGGACGGGAACGGAGAGACTCTGAGAGAACAGGACAGAATGTTTGGTCAGGAACGGGAACGGAGAGACTCTGAGATAGAACAGGACAGAATGTACAGTCAGGGACGGGAACGGAGAGACTGTGAGATAGAACAGGACAGAAAGTACGGTCAGAGACGGGAACGGAGAGACTCTGAGATAGAACAGGACAGAATGTACAGTCAGGGACGGGAACGGAGAGACTGTGAGATAGAACAGGACAGAAAGTACGGTCGGGGACGTGAACGGAGAGACCCTGAGATAGAACAGGACAGAATGTACAGTCAGGGACGGGAACGGAGAGTCTGTGAGATAGAACAGGACAGAAAGTACGGTCGGCGACGGGAACGGAGAGACTGTGAGATAGAACAGGACAGAAAGTACGGTCAGGGATGGGAACGGAGAGACTGAGATAGAACAGGACAGAAAGTACGGTCAGGGACGGGAACGGAGATACTCTGAGATAGAACAGGGCAGAATGTACGGTCAGGGACGGGAATGGAGAGACTGAGATAGAACAGGACAGAAAGTACGGTCAGGGATGGGAACGGAGAGACTCTGAGATAGAATAGGACAGAAAGTACGGTCGGGGACGGGAACGGAGAGACTGTGAGATAGAACAGGACAGAAAGTACGGTCAGGGACGGGAACGGAGAGACTCTGAGGTAGAACAGGACAGAATGTACGGTCAGGGACGGGAACGGAGAGACTCTGAGATAGAACAGGACAGAAAGTATGGTCAGGGACGGGAACGGAGAGACTGTGAGATAGAATAGGACAGAAAGTACAGTCAGGGACGGGAGCGGAGAGACTGAGATAGAACAGGACAGAAAGTACGGTCAGGGACGGGAACGGAGAGACTCTGAGATAGAACAGGGCAGAATGTACGGTCAGGGACGGGAACGGAGAGACTCTGAGATAGAACAGGACAGAATGTACGGTCAGGGACGGGAACGGAGAGACTGAGATAGAACAGGACAGAAAGTACGGTCAGGGATGGGAACGGAGAGACTCTGAGATAGAATAGGACAGAAAGTACGGTCGGGGACGGGAACGGAGAGACTGTGAGATAGAACAGGACAGAAAGTACAGTCCGGGACGGGAATTCAGTGAGACTCTGAGATAGAACAGGACAGAAAGTACGGTCAGGGACGGGAACGGAGAGACTGTGAGATAGAATAGGACAGAAAGTACGGTCAGGGACAGGAACGGAGAGACTCTGAGATAGAACAGGACAGAAAGTACCGTCAGGGACGGGAACGGAGAGACTGTGAGATAGAACAGGACAGAAAGTACGGTCAGTGACGGGAACGGAGAGACTGTGAGATAGAACAGGACAGAACGTACGGTCAGGGACGGGAACGGAGAGACTGAGATAGAACAGGACAGAAAGTACGGTCAGGGACGGGAACGGAGAGACTCTGAGATAGAACAGGACAGAAAGTACGGTCAGGGACGGGAACGGAGAGACTCTGAGATAGAACAGGACAGAATGTTTGGTCAGGAACGGGAACGGAGAGACTCTGAGATAGAACAGGACAGAAAGTACGGTCGGGGACGGGAACTCAGTGAGACTCTGAGATGGAACAAAACAGAAAGTACCGTCAGGGACGGGAACGGAGAGACTGTGAGATAGAATAGGACAGAAAGTACCGTCAGGGATGGGGACGGAGAGACTCTGAGATAGAACAGGACAGAAAGTACCGTCAGGGACGGGAACAGAAAGACTCTGAGATAGAACAGGACAGAAAGTACGGTCAGGGACGGGAACGGAGAGACTGTGAGATAGAACAGGACAGAAAGTACGGTCAGGGACGGGAACGGAGACTCTGAGATAGAACAGGACAGAAAGTACCGTCAGGGACGGGAACGGAGAGACTGTGAGATAGAACAGGACAGAACGTACGGTCAGGGACGGGAACGGAGAGACTCTGAGATAGAACAGGACAGAAAGTACGGTCAGGGATGGGAACGGAGAGACTGTGAGATAGAATAAGACAGAAAGTACGGTCAGGGACGGGAACGGAGAGACTGTGAGATAGAACAGGGCAGAATGTACCGTCAGGGATGGGAACGGAGAGACTCTGAGATAGAACAGGACAGAATGTATGGTCAGGGACGGGAACGGAGAGACTCTGAGATAGAACTGGACAGAATGTACAGTCAGGGACGGGAACGGAGAGACTGTGAGATAGAACAGGGCAGAATGTACCGTCAGGGATGCGAACGGAGAGACTGTGAGATAGAACAGGACAGAAAGTACGGTCGGGGACGGGAACGGAGAGACTCTGAGAGAACAGGACAGAATGTTTGGTCAGGAACGGGAACGGAGAGACTCTGAGATAGAACAGGACAGAATGTACAGTCAGGGACGGGAACGGAGAGACTGTGAGATAGAACAGGACAGAAAGTACGGTCAGAGACGGGAACGGAGAGACTCTGAGATAGAACAGGACAGAATGTACAGTCAGGGACGGGAACGGAGAGACTGTGAGATAGAACAGGACAGAAAGTACGGTCGGGGACGGGAACGGAGAGACCCTGAGATAGAACAGGACAGAATGTACAGTCAGGGACGGGAACGGAGAGTCTGTGAGATAGAACAGGACAGAAAGTACGGTCGGCGACGGGAACGGAGAGACTGTGAGATAGAACAGGACAGAAAGTACGGTCAGGGATGGGAACGGAGAGACTGAGATAGAACAGGACAGAAAGTACGGTCAGGGACGGGAACGGAGATACTCTGAGATAGAACAGGGCAGAATGTACGGTCAGGGACGGGAATGGAGAGACTGAGATAGAACAGGACAGAAAGTACGGTCAGGGATGGGAACGGAGAGACTCTGAGATAGAATAGGACAGAAAGTACGGTCGGGGACGGGAACGGAGAGACTGTGAGATAGAACAGGACAGAAAGTACGGTCAGGGACGGGAACGGAGAGACTCTGAGGTAGAACAGGACAGAATGTACGGTCAGGGACGGGAACGGAGAGACTCTGAGATAGAACAGGACAGAAAGTATGGTCAGGGACGGGAACGGAGAGACTGTGAGATAGAATAGGACAGAAAGTACAGTCAGGGACGGGAGCGGAGAGACTGAGATAGAACAGGACAGAAAGTACGGTCAGGGACGGGAACGGAGAGACTCTGAGATAGAACAGGGCAGAATGTACGGTCAGGGACGGGAACGGAGAGACTCTGAGATAGAACAGGACAGAATGTACGGTCAGGGACGGGAACGGAGAGACTGTGAGATAGAACAGGACAGAAAGTACAGTCCGGGACGGGAATTCAGTGAGACTCTGAGATAGAACAGGACAGAAAGTACGGTCAGGGACGGGAACGGAGAGACTGTGAGATAGAATAGGACAGAAAGTACGGTCAGGGACAGGAACGGAGAGACTCTGAGATAGAACAGGACAGAAAGTACCGTCAGGGACGGGAACGGAGAGACTGTGAGATAGAACAGGACAGAAAGTACGGTCAGTGACGGGAACGGAGAGACTGTGAGATAGAACAGGACAGAACGTACGGTCAGGGACGGGAACGGAGAGACTGAGATAGAACAGGACAGAAAGTACGGTCAGGGACGGGAACGGAGAGACTCTGAGATAGAACAGGACAGAAAGTACGGTCAGGGACGGGAACGGAGAGACTCTGAGATAGAACAGGACAGAAAGTACCGTCAGGGACGGGAACGGAGAGACTGTGAGATAGAACAGGACAGAAAGTACGGTCAGGGACGGGAACGGAGAGACTGTGAGATAGAACAGGACAGAAAGTACGGTCAGGGACGGGAACGGAGAGACTCTGAGATAGAACAGGACAGAAAGTACGGTCAGGGACGGGAACGGAGAGACTGTGAGATAGAACAGGACAGAAAGTACGGTCAGGGACGGGAACGGAGAGACTGTGAGATAGAATTGGACAGAAAGTACGGTCATGGACGGGAACGGAGAGACTGAGATAGAACAGGACAGAAAGTACCGTCAGGGACGGGAACGGAGAGACTGTGAGATAGAACAGGACAGAAAGTACGGTCAGGGACGGGAACCGAGAGACTCTGAGATAGAACAGGACAGAAAGTATGGTCGGGGACGGGAACTCGGAGAGACTCTGAGATAGAACAGGACAAAAAGTACGGTCAGGGACGGGAACGGAGAGACTCTGAGATAGAACAGGACAGAAAGTACCGTCAGGGACGGGAACGGAGAGACTGTGAGATAGAATAGGACAGAAAGTACGGTCAGTGACGGGAACGGAGAGACTCTGAGATAGAACAGGACAGAAAGTACGGTCAGGGACGGGAACGGAGAGACTGTGAGATAGAACAGGACAGAAAGTACGGTCAGGGACGGGTACGGAGAGACTCTGAGATAGAACAGGACAGAAAGTACGGTCGGGGACGGGAACTGGGAGACTCTGAGATAGAACAGGACAGAAAGTACGGTCAGGGACGGGAACGGAGAGACTGTGAGATAGAACAGGACAGAAAGTACGGTCAGGGACGGGTCGGAGAGACTCTGAGATAGAACAGGACAGAAAGTACGGTCAGGGATGGGAACGGAGAGACTCTGAGATAGAACAGGACAGAAAGTACGGTCAGGGACGGGAACGGAGAGACTGTGAGATAGAACAGGACAGAAAGTACGGTCGGGGACGGGAACTGGGAGACTCTGAGATAGAACAGGACAGAAAGTACGGTCAGGGATGGGAACGGAGAGACTCTGAGATAGAACAGGACAGAAAGTACCGTCAGGGACGGGAACGGAGAGACTGTGAGATAGAACAGGACAGAAAGTACGGTCAGGGATGGGAACGGAGAGACTCTGAGATAGAACAGGACAGAAAGTACGGTCAGGGACGGGAACGGAGAGACTCTGAGATAGAACAGGACAGAAAGTACGGTCAGGGACGGGAACAGAGAGACTCTGAGATAGAACAGGACAGAAAGTACGGTCAGGGACGGGAACGGAGAGACTGTGAGATAGAATAGGACAGAAAGTACGGTCAGGGATTGGAACGGAGAGACTCTGAGATAGAACAGGACAGAAAGTACGGTCAGGGACGGGAACGGAGAGACTCTGAGATAGAACAGGACAGAAAGTACGGTCAGGGACGGGAACGGAGAGACTCTGAGATAGAACAGGACAGAAAGTACGGTCAGGGACGGGAACGGAGAGACTCTGAGATAGAACAGGACAGAAAGTACGGTCAGGGACGGGAACGGAGAGACTCTGAGATAGAACAGGACAGAAAGTACGGTCAGGGACGGGAACGGAGAGACTGGGAGATAGAATAGGACAGAAAGTACGGTCGGGGACGGGAACGGAGAGACTCTGAGATAGAACAGGACAGAAAGTACGGTCGGGGACGGGAACTCAGTGAGACTCTGAGATGGAACAAAACAGAAAGTACCGTCAGGGACGGGAACGGAGAGACTGTGAGATAGAATAGGACAGAAAGTACCGTCAGGGATGGGGACGGAGAGACTCTGAGATAGAACAGGACAGAAAGTACCGTCAGGGACGGGAACAGAAAGACTCTGAGATAGAACAGGACAGAAAGTACGGTCAGGGACGGGAACGGAGAGACTGTGAGATAGAACAGGACAGAAAGTACGGTCAGGGACGGGAACGGAGACTCTGAGATAGAACAGGACAGAAAGTACCGTCAGGGACGGGAACGGAGAGACTGTGAGATAGAACAGGACAGAACGTACGGTCAGGGACGGGAACGGAGAGACTCTGAGATAGAACAGGACAGAAAGTACGGTCAGGGATGGGAACGGAGAGACTGTGAGATAGAATAAGACAGAAAGTACGGTCAGGGACGGGAACGGAGAGACTGTGAGATAGAACAGGGCAGAATGTACCGTCAGGGATGGGAACGGAGAGACTCTGAGATAGAACAGGACAGAATGTATGGTCAGGGACGGGAACGGAGAGACTCTGAGATAGAACTGGACAGAATGTACAGTCAGGGACGGGAACGGAGAGACTGTGAGATAGAACAGGGCAGAATGTACCGTCAGGGATGGGAACGGAGAGACTGTGAGATAGAACAGGACAGAAAGTACGGTCGGGGACGGGAACGGAGAGACTCTGAGAGAACAGGACAGAATGTTTGGTCAGGAACGGGAACGGAGAGACTCTGAGATAGAACAGGACAGAATGTACAGTCAGGGACGGGAACGGAGAGACTGTGAGATAGAACAGGACAGAAAGTATGGTCAGAGACGGGAACGGAGAGACTCTGAGATAGAACAGGACAGAATGTACAGTCAGGGACGGGAACGGAGAGACTGTGAGATAGAACAGGACAGAAAGTACGGTCGGGGACGTGAACGGAGAGACCCTGAGATAGAACAGGACAGAATGTACAGTCAGGGACGGGAACGGAGAGTCTGTGAGATAGAACAGGACAGAAAGTACGGTCGGCGACGGGAACGGAGAGACTGTGAGATAGAACAGGACAGAAAGTACGGTCAGGGATGGGAACGGAGAGACTGAGATAGAACAGGACAGAAAGTACGGTCAGGGACGGGAACGGAGATACTCTGAGATAGAACAGGGCAGAATGTACGGTCAGGGACGGGAATGGAGAGACTGAGATAGAACAGGACAGAAAGTACGGTCAGGGATGGGAACGGAGAGACTCTGAGATAGAATAGGACAGAAAGTACGGTCGGGGACGGGAACGGAGAGACTGTGAGATAGAACAGGACAGAAAGTACGGTCAGGGACGGGAACGGAGAGACTCTGAGGTAGAACAGGACAGAATGTACGGTCAGGGACGGGAACGGAGAGACTCTGAGATAGAACAGGACAGAAAGTATGGTCAGGGACGGGAACGGAGAGACTGTGAGATAGAATAGGACAGAAAGTACAGTCAGGGACGGGAGCGGAGAGACTGAGATAGAACAGGACAGAAAGTACGGTCAGGGACGGGAACGGAGAGACTCTGAGATAGAACAGGGCAGAATGTACGGTCAGGGACGGGAACGGAGAGACTCTGAGATAGAACAGGACAGAATGTACGGTCAGGGACGGGAACGGAGAGACTGAGATAGAACAGGACAGAAAGTACGGTCAGGGATGGGAACGGAGAGACTCTGAGATAGAATAGGACAGAAAGTACGGTCGGGGACGGGAACGGAGAGACTGTGAGATAGAACAGGACAGAAAGTACAGTCCGGGACGGGAATTCAGTGAGACTCTGAGATAGAACAGGACAGAAAGTACGGTCAGGGACGGGAACGGAGAGACTGTGAGATAGAATAGGACAGAAAGTACGGTCAGGGACAGGAACGGAGAGACTCTGAGATAGAACAGGACAGAAAGTACCGTCAGGGACGGGAACGGAGAGACTGTGAGATAGAACAGGACAGAAAGTACGGTCAGTGACGGGAACGGAGAGACTGTGAGATAGAACAGGACAGAACGTACGGTCAGGGACGGGAACGGAGAGACTGAGATAGAACAGGACAGAAAGTACGGTCAGGGACGGGAACGGAGAGA
This sequence comes from Hypanus sabinus, assembly GCF_030144855.1. Lineage (NCBI taxonomy): Eukaryota > Metazoa > Chordata > Chondrichthyes > Myliobatiformes > Dasyatidae > Hypanus > Hypanus sabinus. The sequence goes on from NW_026779001.1 coordinate 134,800, forward strand.
CTCTGAGATAGAACAGGACAGAAAGTACGGTCAGGGACGGGAACGGAGAGACTCTGAGATAGAACAGGACAGAAAGTACCGTCAGGGACGGGAACGGAGAGACTGTGAGATAGAACAGGACAGAAAGTACGGTCAGGGACGGGAACGGAGAGACTGTGAGATAGAACAGGACAGAAAGTACGGTCAGGGACGGGAACGGAGAGACTCTGAGATAGAACAGGACAGAAAGTACGGTCAGGGACGGGAACGGAGAGACTGTGAGATAGAACAGGACAGAAAGTACGGTCAGGGACGGGAACGGAGAGACTGTGAGATAGAATAGGACAGAAAGTACGGTCAGGGACGGGAACGGAGAGACTGAGATAGAACAGGACAGAAAGTACCGTCAGGGACGGGAACGGAGAGACTGTGAGATAGAACAGGACAGAAAGTACGGTCAGGGACGGGAACCGAGAGACTCTGAGATAGAACAGGACAGAAAGTATGGTCGGGGACGGGAACTCGGAGAGACTCTGAGATAGAACAGGACAAAAAGTACGGTCAGGGACGGGAACGGAGAGACTCTGAGATAGAACAGGACAGAAAGTACCGTCAGGGACGGGAACGGAGAGACTGTGAGATAGAATAGGACAGAAAGTACGGTCAGTGACGGGAACGGAGAGACTCTGAGATAGAACAGGACAGAAAGTACGGTCAGGGACGGGAACGGAGAGACTGTGAGATAGAACAGGACAGAAAGTACGGTCAGGGACGGGTACGGAGAGACTCTGAGATAGAACAGGACAGAAAGTACGGTCGGGGACGGGAACTGGGAGACTCTGAGATAGAACAGGACAGAAAGTACGGTCAGGGACGGGAACGGAGAGACTGTGAGATAGAACAGGACAGAAAGTACGGTCAGGGACGGGTCGGAGAGACTCTGAGATAGAACAGGACAGAAAGTACGGTCAGGGATGGGAACGGAGAGACTCTGAGATAGAACAGGACAGAAAGTACGGTCAGGGACGGGAACGGAGAGACTGTGAGATAGAACAGGACAGAAAGTACGGTCGGGGACGGGAACTGGGAGACTCTGAGATAGAACAGGACAGAAAGTACGGTCAGGGATGGGAACGGAGAGACTCTGAGATAGAACAGGACAGAAAGTACCGTCAGGGACGGGAACGGAGAGACTGTGAGATAGAACAGGACAGAAAGTACGGTCAGGGATGGGAACGGAGAGACTCTGAGATAGAACAGGACAGAAAGTACGGTCAGGGACGGGAATGGAGAGACTCTGAGATAGAACAGGACAGAAAGTACGGTCAGGGACGGGAACGGAGAGACTGGGAGATAGAATAGGACAGAAAGTACGGTCAGGGACGGGAACGGAGAGACTGTGAGATAGAACAGGACAGAAAGTACGGTCAGGGACGGGAACGGAGAGACTCTGAGATAGAACAGGACAGAAAGTACGGTCAGGGACGGGAACGGAGAGACTGGGAGATAGAATAGGACAGAAAGTACGGTCGGGGACGGGAACGGAGAGACTCTGAGATAGAACAGGACAGAAAGTACGGTCGGGGACGGGAACTCAGTGAGACTCTGAGATGGAACAAAACAGAAAGTACCGTCAGGGACGGGAACGGAGAGACTGTGAGATAGAATAGGACAGAAAGTACCGTCAGGGATGGGGACGGAGAGACTCTGAGATAGAACAGGACAGAAAGTACCGTCAGGGACGGGAACAGAAAGACTCTGAGATAGAACAGGACAGAAAGTACGGTCAGGGTCGGGAACGGAGAGACTGTGAGATAGAACAGGACAGAAAGTACGGTCAGGGACGGGAACGGAGACTCTGAGATAGAACAGGACAGAAAGTACCGTCAGGGACGGGAACGGAGAGACTGTGAGATAGAACAGGACAGAACGTACGGTCAGGGACGGGAACGGAGAGACTCTGAGATAGAACAGGACAGAAAGTACGGTCAGGGATGGGAACGGAGAGACTGTGAGATAGAATAAGACAGAAAGTACGGTCAGGGACGGGAACGGAGAGACTGTGAGATAGAACAGGGCAGAATGTACCGTCAGGGATGGGAACGGAGAGACTCTGAGATAGAACAGGACAGAATGTATGGTCAGGGACGGGAACGGAGAGACTCTGAGATAGAACTGGACAGAATGTACAGTCAGGGACGGGAACGGAGAGACTGTGAGATAGAACAGGGCAGAATGTACCGTCAGGGATGGGAACGGAGAGACTGTGAGATAGAACAGGACAGAAAGTACGGTCGGGGACGGGAACGGAGAGACTCTGAGAGAACAGGACAGAATGTTTGGTCAGGAACGGGAACGGAGAGACTCTGAGATAGAACAGGACAGAATGTACAGTCAGGGACGGGAACGGAGAGACTGTGAGATAGAACAGGACAGAAAGTACGGTCAGAGACGGGAACGGAGAGACTCTGAGATAGAACAGGACAGAATGTACAGTCAGGGACGGGAACGGAGAGACTGTGAGATAGAACAGGACAGAAAGTACGGTCGGGGACGTGAACGGAGAGACCCTGAGATAGAACAGGACAGAATGTACAGTCAGGGACGGGAACGGAGAGTCTGTGAGATAGAACAGGACAGAAAGTACGGTCGGCGACGGGAACGGAGAGACTGTGAGATAGAACAGGACAGAAAGTACGGTCAGGGATGGGAACGGAGAGACTGAGATAGAACAGGACAGAAAGTACGGTCAGGGACGGGAACGGAGATACTCTGAGATAGAACAGGGCAGAATGTACGGTCAGGGACGGGAATGGAGAGACTGAGATAGAACAGGACAGAAAGTACGGTCAGGGATGGGAACGGAGAGACTCTGAGATAGAATAGGACAGAAAGTACGGTCGGGGACGGGAACGGAGAGACTGTGAGATAGAACAGGACAGAAAGTACGGTCAGGGACGGGAACGGAGAGACTCTGAGGTAGAACAGGACAGAATGTACGGTCAGGGACGGGAACGGAGAGACTCTGAGATAGAACAGGACAGAAAGTATGGTCAGGGACGGGAACGGAGAGACTGTGAGATAGAATAGGACAGAAAGTACAGTCAGGGACGGGAGCGGAGAGACTGAGATAGAACAGGACAGAAAGTACGGTCAGGGACGGGAACGGAGAGACTCTGAGATAGAACAGGGCAGAATGTACGGTCAGGGACGGGAACGGAGAGACTCTGAGATAGAACAGGACAGAATGTACGGTCAGGGACGGGAACGGAGAGACTGAGATAGAACAGGACAGAAAGTACGGTCAGGGATGGGAACGGAGAGACTCTGAGATAGAATAGGACAGAAAGTACGGTCGGGGACGGGAACGGAGAGACTGTGAGATAGAACAGGACAGAAAGTACAGTCCGGGACGGGAATTCAGTGAGACTCTGAGATAGAACAGGACAGAAAGTACGGTCAGGGACGGGAACGGAGAGACTGTGAGATAGAATAGGACAGAAAGTACGGTCAGGGACAGGAACGGAGAGACTCTGAGATAGAACAGGACAGAAAGTACCGTCAGGGACGGGAACGGAGAGACTGTGAGATAGAACAGGACAGAAAGTACGGTCAGTGACGGGAACGGAGAGACTGTGAGATAGAACAGGACAGAACGTACGGTCAGGGACGGGAACGGAGAGACTGAGATAGAACAGGACAGAAAGTACGGTCAGGGACGGGAACGGAGAGACTCTGAGATAGAACAGGACAGAAAGTACCGTCAGGGACGGGAACGGAGAGACTGTGAGATAGAACAGGACAGAAAGTACGGTCAGGGACGGGAACGGAGAGACTGTGAGATAGAACAGGACAGAAAGTACGGTCAGGGACGGGAACGGAGAGACTCTGAGATAGAACAGGACAGAAAGTACGGTCAGGGACAGGAACGGAGAGACTGTGAGATAGAACAGGACAGAAAGTACGGTCAGGGACGGGAACGGAGAGACTGTGAGATAGAATAGGACAGAAAGTACGGTCAGGGACGGGAACGGAGAGACTGAGATAGAACAGGACAGAAAGTACGGTCAGGGACGGGAACGGAGAGACTGTGAGATAGAACAGGACAGAAAGTACGGTCAGGGACGGGAACCGAGAGACTCTGAGATAGAACAGGACAGAAAGTATGGTCGGGGACGGGAACTCGGAGAGACTCTGAGATAGAACAGGACAAAAAGTACGGTCAGGGACGGGAACGGAGAGACTCTGAGATAGAACAGGACAGAAAGTACGGTCAGGGATGGGAACGGAGAGACTCTGAGATAGAACAGGACAGAAAGTACGGTCGGGGACTGGAACGGAGAGACTCTGAGATAGAACAGGACAGAAAGTACGGTCAGGGACGGGAACGGAGAGACTGTGAGATAGAACAGGACAGAAAGTACGGTCAGAGACGGGAACGGAGAGACTCTGAGATAGAACAGGACAGAATGTACAGTCAGGGACGGGAACGGAGAGAGTGTGAGATAGAACAGGACAGAAAGTACGGTCGGGGACGGGAACGGAGAGACCCTGAGATAGAACAGGACAGAATGTACAGTCAGGGACGGGAACGGAGAGTCTGTGAGATAGAACAGGACAGAAAGTACGGTCGGCGACGGGAACGGAGAGACTGTGAGATAGAACAGGACAGAAAGTACGGTCAGGGACGGGAACGGAGAGACTGTGAGATAGAACAGGACAGAAGGTACGGTCGGGGACGGGAACGGAGAGACTCTGAGATAGAACAGGACAGAAAGTACGGTCGGGGACGGGAACTCGGAGAGACTCTGAGATAGAACAGGACAGAAAGTACAGTCGGGGACGGGAACTCGGAGAGACTCTGAGATAGAACAGGACAGAAAGTACGGTCGGGGACGGGAACGGAGAGACTCTGAGATAGAACAGGACAGAAAGTACGGTCGGGGACGGGAACGGAGAGACTGTGAGGTAGAACAGGACAGACAGTACGGTCAGGGACGGGAACGGAGAGACTGTGAGATAGAACAGGACTGAAAGTACGGTCAGGGACGGGAACGGAGAGACTCTGAGATAGAACAGGACAGAAAGTACGGTCAGGGACGGGAACGGAGAGACTGTGAGATAGAATAGGACAGAAAGTACGGTCAGGGACGGGAACGGAGAGACTGTGAGATAGAATAGGACAGAAAGTACGGTCAGGGATGGGAACGGAGAGACTGAGAAAGAACAGGACAGAAAGTACGGTCAGGGACGGGAACGGAGAGACTCTGAGATAGAACAGGGCAGAATGTACGGTCAGGGACGGGAATGGAGAGACTGAGATAGAACAGGACAGAAAGTACGGTCAGGGACGGGAACGGAGAGACTGAGATAGAACAGGACAGAAAGTACGGTCAGGGATGGGAACGGAGAGACTCTGAGATAGAATAGGACAGAAAGTACGGTCGGGGACGGGAACGGAGAGACTGTGAGATAGAACAGGACAGAAAGTACAGTCAGGGACGGGAATTCAGTGAGACTCTGAGATAGAACAGGACAGAAAGTACGGTCAGGGACGGGAACGGAGAGACTGTGAGATAGAATAGGACAGAAAGTACGGTCAGGGACAGGAACGGAGAGACTCTGAGATAGAACAGGACAGAAAGTACCGTCAGGGACGGGAACGGAGAGACTGTGAGATAGAACAGGACAGAAAGTACGGTCAGGGACGGGAACGGAGAGACTGTGAGATAGAACAGGACAGTAAGTACGGTCAGGGACGGGAACAGAGACTCTGAGATAGAACAGGACAGAAAGTACCGTCAGGGACGGGAACGGAGAGACTGTGAGATAGAACAGGACAGAACGTACGGTCAGGGACGGGAACGGAGAGACTCTGAGATAGAACAGGACAGAAAGTACGGTCAGGGATGGGAACGGAGAGACTGTGAGATAGAATAAGACAGAAAGTACGGTCAGGGACGGGAACGGAGAGACTGTGAGATAGAACAGGGCAGAATGTACCGTCAGGGATGGGAACGGAGAGACTCTGAGATAGAACAGGACAGAATGTATGGTCAGGGACGGGAACGGAGAGACTCTGAGATAGAACAGGACAGAATGTACAGTCAGGGACGGGAACGGAGAGACTGTGAGATAGAACAGGGCAGAATGTACCGTCAGGGATGGGAACGGAGAGACTGTGAGATAGAACAGGACAGAACGTACGGTCGGGGACGGGAACGGAGAGACTCTGAGAGAACAGGACAGAATGTGTGGTCAGGGACGGGAACGGAGAGACTCTGAGATAGAACAGGACAGAATGTACAGTCAGGCACGGGAACGGAGAGACTGTGAGATAGAACAGGACAGAAAGTACGGTCAGGGACGGGAACGGAGAGATTCTGAGATAGAACAGGACAGAATGTACAGTCAGGGACGGGAACGGAGAGACTGTGAGATAGAACAGGACAGAAAGTACGGTCGGGGACGGGAACGGAGAGACCCTGAGATAGAACAGGACAGAATGTACAGTCAGGGACGGGAACGGAGAGTCTGTGAGATAGAACAGGACAGAAAGTACGGTCGGCGACGGGAACGGAGAGACTCTGAGATAGAACAGGACAGAAAGTACCGTCAGGGACGGGAACGGAGAGACTGTGAGATAGAATAGGACAGAAAGTACGGTCAGTGACGGGAACGGAGAGACTCTGAGATAGAACAGGACAGAAAGTACCGTCAGGGACGGGAACGGAGAGACTGTGAGATAGAACAGGACAGAAAGTACGGCCAGGGACGGGAACGGAGAGACTCTGAGATAGAACAGGACAGAAAGTACGGTCAGGGACGGGAACGGAGAGACTGTGAGATAGAACAGGACAGAAAGTACGGTCAGGGACGGGAACGGAGAGACTCTGAGATAGAACAGGACAGAAAGTACGGTCGGGGACGGGAACTGGGAGACTCTGAGATAGAACAGGACAGAAAGTACGGTCAGGGACGGGAACGGAGAGACTGTGAGATAGAACAGGACAGAAAGTACGGTCAGGGACGGGTCGGAGAGACTCTGAGATAGAACAGGACAGAAAGTACAGTCAGGGACGGGAACGGAGAGACTCTGAGATAGAACAGGACAGAAAGTACGGTCAGGGATGGGAACGGAGAGACTCTGAGATAGAACAGGACAGAAAGTACGGTCAGGGACGGGAACGGAGAGACTGTGAGATAGAACAGGACAGAAAGTACGGTCAGGGATGGGAACGGAGAGACTCTGAGATAGAACAGGACAGAAAGTACGGTCAGGGACGGGAACGGAGAGACTGTGAGATAGAACAGGACAGAAAGTACGGTCGGGGACGGGAACTGGGAGACTCTGAGATAGAACAGGACAGAAAGTACGGTCAGGGATGGGAACGGAGAGACTGTGAGATAGAACAGGACAGAAAGTACGGTCAGGGACAGGAACGGAGAGACTCTGAGATAGAACAGGACAGAAAGTACGGTCAGGGACGGGAACGGAGAGACTCTGAGATAGAACAGGACAGAAAGTACGGTCAGGGACAGGAACGGAGAGACTGTGAGATAGAACAGGACAGAAAGTACCGTCAGGGACGGGAACGGAGAGACTGTGAGATAGAACAGGACAGAAAGTACGGTCAGGGATGGGAACGGAGAGACTCTGAGATAGAACAGGACAGAAAGTACGGTCAGGGACGGGAACGGAGAGACTATGAGATAGAACAGGACAGAAAGTACGGTCAGGGACGGGAACAGAGAGACTCTGAGATAGAACAGGACAGAAAGTACGGTCAGGGACGGGAACAGAGAGACTGTGAGATAGAATAGGACAGAAAGTACGGTCAGGGATGGGAACGGAGAGACTCTGAGATAGAATAGGACAGAAAGTACGGTCAGGGCCGGGAACGGAGAGACTCTGAGATAGAACAGGACAGAAAGTACGGTCAGGGACGGGAACGGAGAGACTCTGAGATAGAACAGGACAGAAAGTACGGTCAGGGACGGGAACGGAGAGACTGGGAGATAGAATAGGACAGAAAGTACGGTCGGGGACGGGAACGGAGAGACTCTGAGATAGAACAGGACAGAAAGTACGGTTGGGGACGGGAACTCAGTGAGACTCTGAGATGGAACAAAACAGAAAGTACCGTCAGGGACGGGAACGGAGAGACTGTGAGATAGAAGAGGACAGAAAGTATCGTCAGGGATGGGGACGGAGAGACTCTGAGATAGAACAGGACAGAAAGTACCGTCAGGGACGGGAACAGAAAGACTCTGAGATAGAACAGGACAGAAAGTACGGTCAGGGACGGGAACGGAGAGACTGTGAGATAGAACAGGACAGAAAGTACGGTCAGGGACGGGAACGGAGACTCTGAGATAGAACAGGACAGAATGTATGGTCAGGGACGGGAACGGAGAGACTCTGAGATAGAACAGGACAGAATGTACAGTCAGGGACGGGAACGGAGAGACTGTGAGATAGAACAGGGCAGAATGTACCGTCAGGGATGGGAACGGAGAGACTGTGAGATAGAACAGGACAGAAAGTACGGTCGGGGACGGGAACGGAGAGACTCTGAGAGAACAGGACAGAATGTTTGGTCAGGGACGGGAACGGAGAGACTCTGAGATAGAACAGGACAGAACGTACAGTCAGGGACGGGAACGGAGAGACTGTGAGATAGAACAGGACAGAAAGTACGGTCAGGGACGGGAACGGAGAGATTCTGAGATAGAACAGGACAGATAGTACGGTCGGGGACGGGAACGGAGAGACCCTGAGATAGAACAGGACAGAATGTACAGTCAGGGACGGGAACGGAGAGTCTGTGAGTTAGAACAGGACAGAAAGTACGGTCGGCGACGGGAACGGAGAGACTCTGAGATAGAACAGGACAGAATGTACAGTCAGGGACGGGAACGGAGAGACTGTGAATAGAACAGGACAGAATGTACAGTCAGGGACCGGAGCTCCTGTATCTATGAGATACTCTCTGAAATAGAAGGGCTCTTGCACTTTGATCAGGGTCGGAAATTATGAGAAACTGTCTGAGATAGAAGGAGATGGGAACTGAGGTCAGGGACGTGAACTTGGGGCCGCCTGTTGGGAGTCTGTGCGTGAGATTTAGATTTCAGGTTGGCTGACAGGGACCTTACCCACGGACTGGGTTTGGAGCGTGTGTTGATGGGTTGTGTCTGCAGAGCCGAGGGGGAAGTACGTGACGAGGCACAGTGGGCGTTCCTCCCTCGGATGCCGGAGACCGGGAGAGGAAGTGATTTAGACACAGCAGTCGCCTAATGCTGAGAGATCGGAGGAAGCCTGCTCAGTGCTTCCAGAATCTTCTGACGGAGCTCTTCTTCCTGAACGGAAGGATGACTCCCTGTTCAGAACATTTCGTTCCAGGCGTTTCTGTCCTTCTCCGCGCTCACATTAACCACCGCACGTCTCGGCTGGTATGCCACTGCGGGGTTGTCATTACCGTGAACAAACGCTGGCAGCTCTCGGCGGGTCAGAAAGCACAACCCTTTCAAGTCAATGACAGCTGCTGACTCGCATGAGCGCGAACGTTAACTCTTCGTGGAGTCGGCCACTTCCTCCGATTCCCACCCCTTCTCGTGGGCTGTGTGCTTTTTGTGATTCCCCCGGGAAGTGACGCCGGCCACGGGGTCATACAGCAGGGAGGCAGCCCTTCAGCCCGTCTGGTCCCTGTTGCCCCCCTGAACTGGTCTCAGCTCCCCGTGGTTGGCCCGTAGTTCTCTGAACCTCTGGAGCGTTGGTAGGGCGGTAGATAAGTAAACCGAGAGTGGCGGAAGGCGTGCAGAATTCGGGGACGCCTGTGCTGTGTCCTAATTCTTCCAATTGTTTGCACGATTTATCTTCTTCCACGCGTCGGATGTTTCTCGCCTTGGTTTCCTGCAGATTCTGCTGTGTCCCTTTGTTTCATGACGCCTGCAAGAAGGCGGATCTCCAGGTTTCTGGTGGCATACAGTCGCCCCTCCTTTTCCGCGATCGGGAAAACCTGGAAGTGCTCTCTCCAGCATGTGCAGACTATTTTTTCTTGTGTTTGTTCCCTAAACAATATAGTATGACAACTATTTACAGAGCATTTACGTTGTATTGGGTGTTATAAGTAATCTAGAGATGATTTAAAAGTCCAGGCAGTCCCCGGGTTAGGAACGAGTTCCGTTCCTGAGTCCGTCTCGAAGTCGGATTTGAAGTCGAAACAGGTACATCCGGTATTATTTAGCGACAGTTAGTCAAATGTTTGACTGAGTATTTAGTACATATTTTACCTTTCTATGCATATAAAACACTTAAGAAACATACGTATTTCAATAATTAAACCACTGCGTTGCTCAGTAATAATTGTAGCTTTCATCGGGGCAGGGCCTTTCACATGCTCCATTAAAATTGTTCCAATTGTTCACCGACTATAGCCTAACGCTTTTCCAATGACCGATGGCGTTTCACCTCTTTCCAATCGCTTTATTACTTCCACCTTATTTTCAATCGTGATCGTGATTATTTTCAAGAACAGAAACACTCTGGATTCAGAGCTGCGCCACTGGGTCCTAATGTCCACCGCACTGAGACAGGTTAAACCAGGTCCGGGGTTCCGCCGGGTCCTAATGTCCACCACACCGAGACAGGTTAAACCAGGTCCGGGGTTCCGCCGGGTCCTGATGTCCACTGCACCGAGACAGGTTAAATAAGGTCTGGGGTTCCGCCGGGTCCTAATGTCCACCGCACCGAGACGGGTTAAACCAGGTCCGGGGTTCCGCCGGGTCCTGATGTCCACCGCACCGAGACGGGTTAAATAAGGTCCGGGGTTCCGCCGGGTCCTAATGTCCACCGCACCGAGACGGGTTAAATAAGGTCCGGGGTTCCGCCGGGTCCTAATGTCCACCGCACCGAGACGGGTTAAATAAGGTCCGGGGTTCCGCCGGGTCCTAATGTCCACCGCACCGAGACGGGTTAAATAAGGTCCGGGGTTCCGCCGGGTCCTAATGTCCACCGCACCGAGACGGGTTAAATAAGGTCCGGGGTTCCGCCGGGTCCTGATGTCCACCGCACCGAGACGGGTTAAATAAGGTCCGGGGTTCCGCCGGGTCCTGATGTCCACCGCACCGAGACGGGTTAAATAAGGTCCGGGGTTCCGCCGGGTCCTGATGTCCACCGCACCGAGACGGGTTAAATAAGGTCCGGGGTTCCGCCGGGTCCTGATGTCCACCGCACCGAGACGGGTTAAATAAGGTCCGGGGTTCCGCCGGGTCCTGATGTCCACCGCACCGAGATGGGTTAAATAAGGTCCGGGGTTCCGCCGGGTCCTGATGTCCACCGCACCGAGACGGGTTAAATAAGGTCCGGGGTTCCGCCGGGTCCTGATGTCCACCGCACCGAGACGGGTTGAATAAGGTCCGGGGTTCCGCCGGGTCCTGATGTCCACCGCACCGAGACGGGTTGAATAAGGTCCGGGGTTCCGCCGGGTCCTGATGTCCACCGCACCGAGACGGGTTGAATAAGGTCCGGGGTTCCGCCGGGTCCTGATGTCCACCGCACCGAGACGGGTTGAATAAGGTCCGGGGTTCCGCCGGGTCCTGATGTCCACCGCACCGAGACGGGTTGAATAAGGTCCGGGGTTCCGCCGGGTCCTAATGTCCACCGCACCGAGACAGGTTAAATAAGGTCCGGGGTTCCGCCGGGTCCTGATGTCCACCGCACCGAGACGGGTTGAATAAGGTCCGGGGTTCCGCCGGGTCCTGATGTCCACCGCACCGAGACGGGTTGAATAAGGTCCGGGGTTCCGCCGGGTCCTGATGTCCACCGCACCGAGACGGGTTGAATAAGGTCCGGGGTTCCGCCGGATCCTAAAAACCATCGCAGTGATACATGTTAAATACAGGTCTTGAGCATCCGCGAGTTTTGGTATCTGTGTGGGGGGGGGGGGGGGGTCCTGGAACCAATCCCCCGCAGATGAGGGCCGACTGTACATACTTCGATAACAAGTTTAAACTCTGATCTTTCTGAACGAGCAATATGTCATCACTTATTTGTTGTTGTTGAGCTGTTCAGTCGAGTCGGACTCTTCGTGACCTCGTGGACCGTAGTGTTTTTTGTGGCAAAGATACGGAGGTAGATTGCCGGGCCTTTCTTCCCCACAGACCCTGCCGCTGCCCAGGCTGGGTTTTGAACTCAGGACCACCTGTCTCACAGTCCAGGCCAATCTCGTTGCACCACCGTTGTAATTTATAGTCGATTATTGTCGCGTACTCGTGCCGCAGGTCCGCAAACGTCAGGACGTGTGCCAGCGGATTTTAAAGTCGATTCTGCTCGCCACAGAAAACTACAGCTCAGAAGCAGACCCTTCAGCCCGTCCTGTCCGTGCTGAACCGTCCAAACTCCTGTCAGCCTGCACCGGCACCAGTCCACACCCCTCCTGCACGGAGTTGAAACAGAGCTGGCGTCCTCCACTGGCACTGTCCGTTCGTTCCACGTTCTCACTGCCCTCCGAGTGAAGACGTCTCCCACTTCCCCCTCCCCTTCACCCACGACCTCTGGTTGTAGCCCCACCCAACCTCGGCGGACAAAGCCTGCTTGCGTTTACCCCATCTGTACCCCTCATGATTTTATATGCCCCCATCGAATCTCCTCTCAATCTTCTACATCCCAAGGAATGAAGTCCTGACCTACTCAGGGTTCTCCGAATTGGATTTGGTTTGTTACTGTCGCAAGACTGAGCAGTAGACTTAGGTCGTCCATCGAGTCTGAATGGTGTCTGATTACTCTCTGAGTGGTGTCTGATTACTCTCTGGGTGGTGTCTGATTACTCTCTGAATGGTGTCTGATTACTCTCTGAGTGGTGTCTGATTACTCTCTGGGTGGTGTCTGATTACTCTCTGAGTGGTGTCTGATTACTCTCTGAGTGGTGTCTGATTACTCTCTGAGTGGTGTCTGATTACTCTCTGGGTGGTGTCTGATTACTCTCTGAGTGGTGTCTGATTACTCTCTGGGTGGTGTCTGATTACTCTCTGAGTGGTGTCTGATTACTCTTTGGGTGGTGTCTGATTACTCTCTGGGTGGTGTCTGATTACTCTCTGAGTGGTGTCTGATTACTCTCTGAGTGGTGTCTGATTACTCTTTGGGTGGTGTCTGATTACTCTCTGGGTGGTGTCTGATTACTCTCTGGGTGGTGTCTGATTACTCTCTGAATGGTGTCTGATTACTCTCTGGGTGGTGTCTGATTACTCTCTGAGTGGTGTCTGATTACTCTCTGAATGATGTCTGATTACTCTCTGAGTGGTGTCTGATTACTCTCTGAGTGGTGTCTGATTACTCTCTGGGTGGTGTCTGATTACTCTCTGAGTGGTGTCTGATTACTCTCTGACTGGTGTCTGATTACTCTCTGGGTGGTGTCTGATTACTCTCTGAGTGGTGTCTGATTACTCTCTGGGTGGTGTCTGATTACTCTCTGGGTGGTGTCTGATTACTCTCTGAGTGGTGTCTGATTACTCTCTGAATGGTGTCTGATTACTCTCTGAGTGGTGTCTGATTACTCTCTGAGTGGTGTGATTACTCTCTGGGTGGTGTCTGATTACTCTCTGAGTGGTGTCTGATTACTCTCTGAGTGGTGTCTGATTACTCTCTGAATGATGTCTGATTACTCTCTGAGTGGTGTCTGATTACTCTCTGAGTGGTGTCTGATTACTCTCTGAATGGTGTCTGATTACTCTGAGTGGTGTCTGATTACTCTCTGAGTGGTGTCTGATTACTCTCTGAATGGTGTCTGATTACTCTCTGAGTGGTGTCTGATTACTCTCTGAGTGGTGTCTGATTACTCTCTGAATGGTGTCTGATTACTCTCTGAGTGGTGTCACGTTAGGAAAAGGGGGAAGTACAACGAGATCTAGGTGTCCTGAAAGTCATCACGCAGGTACAGCAGGCAGTGGCATGTTGGCCTTCATAACAAGGGGAGCTGACTTTTGGAGTAAAGAGGTCCTTCTGCAGCTGTACAGGGCCCTGGTGAGACCCCGCCTGGAGTATTGTGTGCAGTTTTGGTCTCCAAATTTGAGGAAGGACATTCTTGCTATTGAGGGAGTGCAGTGTAGGTTCACGAGGTTGATTCCCAGAATGACGGGACTGTCACATGTTGAAAGATTGGAGCGACTGGGCTTGTATACACTGGAGTTTAGAAGAATGAGAGGGGATCTGATTGAAACATATTAGATTATTAAGGGATTGGACACACTAGAGGCAGGAAACATGTTCCCGCTGATGGGTGAGTCCAGAACCAGAGGCCACAGTTTGAGAATAAGGGGTAGGCCATTTAGAACAGAGATGAGGAAAAACTTTTTCACCCAGAGACTGGTGGATCTATGGAATGCCCTGCCCCAGAAGGCAGTGGAGGCCAAGTCTCTGGATGCTTTCAAGAGAGAGTTAGATAGAGCTCTTATAGATAGCGGAGTCAGGAGATATGGGGAGGGCAGGAATGGGGTACTGATTGTGGATGATCAGCCATGATCACAGTGAACGGCGGTGTTGGCTCGAAGGGCCGAATGGCCTACTCCTGCACCTATAGTCTGTTGTCTTTGCCACTTATCTTGCGTGATGTGTGAACGCACATCACACAGTACCTCGAGATAGTCCGAGATTTCATAAAAAATACGGGAAGTGTGCAGAATGGAAGGGGGCAACAGGAGGTGCGGGGTAGGTAGGCGAGTAAGGCGGGGGTAGGTTGTGAGGGCAGGAAGCCATCCTGTGGGACAGGGAGGTCCTGAAGCCTTTCGATCCGTGCATCGAGGCAGCATGGGGGGGGCGAGGTCAGAGCGACGCGGACAAGCTGAGACCGCGGGCCCACCTGACCGTAACCAGGGGGCCGCCCGGTCGTTTTTAACAGCGGGGAAGAGGTTCTCCCCGGGCCCGGCGGTACGTGGCGCCGGGGTTCCGGTGTCTCCGGCCTGCGAGGGGGGCAGGGTGGGCTGGCCGTCTGGCCTCTGGCTACGCAAGCAAAGGAAAGCGAAGGTCCGGGTGGGGCGTTTGCCCTCCCACGCCCAGAGCCCGCAGAGTGCTTAACTGGGTAAACGACCGCACGGGCACTCGAGGAGCCCAGGAGCCCCCGGTTCAGGCCCAGGCTTCGGAGCTCCCAGGCGCAAACCAAGCAGCTTCATCTCCTTCATTTCCTTCTTTCAAAATCAGAAGCCGGTCAACAAATTCCACGACACGTGCCGGAGACGATAAACCCTGATTCTGATTATTCATGTGAAGGGTAGAACCGGCCTTCCCGGCTCCCAGTTTATCCCGAGCCTAATGGCGGGACGACTTACACTGACCAGTTAGCATACCGAATGGAGCCCACCCCCCCACCCCCTGGACTGCGGGTGGAAAATCAGACCACCGGGCAGGAAACCCACACGTTCCCGTGGTGGAGGGGGGGTGCGTGGGGAACGTACGAATGACGGGCAGGTGACCGAGAGACGCGGCCGCAAAATTAGGCCGTTCGGCCCGTCGAGTCCCTTCCGCCGTTTCGCCCCGGCCGCTGATCCGTTTCGCCGCCCGGCCCCGCATCGAACTGCGAACTCCAACTCCCTGCCATTGCTACGTTACCCAGCCAACGGGCACCGGGAGCTGTACGGATGAAGGGGACAGCTCCCTGTAAATCCCCTGGGCAAAGCCCCTATTCGGGCCCGCGACTCCCGACTAACGCCCCGCTCCCTCTCCGCAGGTAAACGGGTGCCTCCTGGACCCGCTGCCCCCCTCGATACCGAGGAAGGGGTGCCCCCCCACGCCCAGCAACATGATGGAGACGTCGATCGACGAGGGCATAGAGACGGAGGAGGACCCCGCCCAGGTCTACGCCTCCTTCCAGGCAATGAGGTGCGGTCAGCGCCGGCACACTCTGGCCGAAGTCAGCGACCAGCCAGGGGTGCTGCCAAGCACAGGTAGGAAGGGGTTGTCCCCCTGGGAACGCTGAGGGGCCCGAACCAGGAGCCTCACAATGGCTCCTGAGCAGGGGGCCGCCAACCCGGGACCAACGGACCCCTTCGCTCAGCGGTAGGGGTCCACAGCGTATAGAAAGGAATCTGACAGGAGAGGAGAGTGGACCGTGGGAGAAAGGGAAGGAGGAGGGACACCGGGGGAGGTGACGGTGGGGAAGGTAAAGGGCTGGAGAGGAAGGAATCTGATAGGAGAGGAGAGTGGACCGGGGGTGAAAGGGAAGGAGGAGGGACACCAGGGGGATGTGATGGGTGGGAGAGGTAAAGGGCTGGAGAGGAAGGAATCTGATAGGAGAGGAGAGTGGACCGTGGGAGAAAGGGAAGGAGGAGGGACACCAGGGGGAGGTGATGGGTGGGGAAGGTAAAGGGCTGGAGAGGAAGGAATCTGATAGGAGAGGAGAGTGGACCGTGGGAGAAAGGGAAGGAGGAGGGACACCAGGGGGAGGTGATGGGTGGGAAAGGTAAAGGGCTGGAGAGGAAGGAATCTGACAGGAGAGGAGAGTGGACCGTGGGAGAAAGGGAAGGAGGAGGGACACCAGGGGGAGGTGATGGGTGGGGAAGGTAAAGGGCTGTAGAGGAAGGAATCTGACAGGAGAGGAGAGTGGTCGTGGGAGAAAGGGAAGGAGGAGTGACACCAGGGGGAGATGATGGGTGGGAAAGGTAAAGGGCTGGAGAGGAAGGAATCTGACAGGAGAGGAGAGTGGACCGTGGGAGAAAGGGAAGGAGGAGGGACACCAGGGGGAGGTGATGGGTGGGAGAGGTAAAGGGCTGCAGAGGAAGGAATCTGATAGGAGAGGAGAGTGGACCGTGGGAGAAAGGGAAGGAAGAGGGACACCAGGGGGAGGTGATGGGTGGGGAAGGTAAACGGCTGGAGAGGAAGGAATCTGACAGGAGAGGAGAGTGGACCGTGGGAGAAAGGGAAGGAAGAGGGACACCAGGGGGAGGTGATGGGTGGGGAAGGTAAAGGGCTGGAGAGGAAGGAATCTGACAGGAGAGGAGAGTGGTCGTAGGAGAAAGGGAAGGAGGAGGGACACCAGGGGGAGGTGATGGGTGGGGAAGGTAAAGGGCTGGAGAGGAAGGAATCTGACAGGAGAGGAGAGTGGACAGTGGGAGAAAGGGAAGGAGGAGGGACACCAGGGGGAGGTGACGGGTGGGAGAGGTAAAGGGCTGGAGAGGAAGGAATCTGATAGGAGAGGAGAGTGGATCGTGGGAGAAAGGGACGGAGGAGAGACACCAGGGGGAGGTGATGGGGGGGAGAGGTAAAGGGCTGGAGAGGAAGGAATCTGATAGGAGAGGAGAGTGGACCGTGGGCGAAAGGGAAGGAGGAGGGACACCAGGGGGAGGTGATGGGTGGGAGAGGTAAAGGGCTGGAGAGGAAGGAATCTGACAGGAGAGGAGAGTGGACCATGGGAGAAAGGGAAGGAGGGGGGACACCAGGGGGAGGTGATGGGTGGGGAAGGTAATGGGCTGGAGAGGAAGGAATCTGATAGGAGAGGAGGGTGGACCGTGGGAGAAAGGGAAGGAGGAGGGACACCAGGGGGAGGTGACGGGTGGGAAAGGTAAAGGGCTGGAGAGGAAGGAATCTGATAGGAGAGGAGAGTGGACCGTGGGAGAAAGGGAAGGAGGAGGGACACCAGGGGGAGGTGATGTGTGGGGAAGGTAAAGGGCTGGAGAGGAAGGAATCTGACAGGAGAGGAGAGTGGACCGTGGGAGAAAGGGAAGGAGGATGGATACCAGGGGGAGGTGATGGGTGGGAGTGACAAAGGGCTGGAGTGGAAGGAATCTGACAGGAGAGGAGAGTGGACCGTGGGAGAAAGGGAAGGAGGAGGGACACCAGGGGGAGGTGACGGGTGGGGAAGGTAAAGGGCTGGAGAGGAAGGAATCTGACAGGAGAGGAGAGTGGACCGTGGGAGAAAGGGAATGAGGAGGGACACCAGGGGGAGGTGATGGGTGGGAGTGACAAAGGGCTGGAGAGGAAGGAATCTGACAGGAGAGGAGAGTGGACTGCACACGGTGGAATCCCAAAGCAACACACTCACACACAAGATGCTGGTCAAACTCAGTAGCTCAGGCATCATCTATGGAGGGGTATAAACAGTGAGCTTTTTAGGCTGAAACCCTTCCTTAAGACTAGAAAGGAAGGGGGATTAAGAGGGAAGGACAATCGAGAAAGCGATAGGAAATGATAGGTCGAAAAGGCAGAGGGCTGAAGATGAAGCACTCTGATTGGTGAGGGGAGTGAGACCATGAGAGAAAAGGAAGGAGGCGGAGGGGACACTGGAGGGAGGTGATAGGCATGTTTGGAGAAGAGATGGGAAGAGTCCAGGGTGGGGAATTGAAAGAGGGTGAATGGAAACGTAGGGGGCGGGGAGAAGGGAGGAACTTGATTTTAAGTATATGTAATTAATCCCACAGACAAGTAAGTTGCGTGGGCACCACACAGCGTAGGCCCAGAACGCCCCCCGTATCTTCAGTGGGTGCAGATTTCCCGTGGTTAACTCTTCGGTCGGTCTGCTCCCTGCACGGCGCGATGGGGTCAGCTCCCGGCTGCCGGGGGGGAACCACAGCGGGAAATTGAGAAGTTCGCAGGTTGTTTGTCGGTGGTTGAGCTGGCTGGGTTGGTGGCAAGGCGGCCCGGGGTGGAACTAACCTCTCTGCCTTCACTCCGGCGCAGGGAAGCTGTACGCCGTGGGGGACATTCCGCCCATGGGGAGCGTCGACGCGGAGTACGAGCTGGGGCTGGTGCACGGCGAGGACGCGCCGGCCGGCCAGCCCGTGGCCCGGGTCACCCCGCCGCTTTCCGGCATCAACCCCCCCAACCCCGCCATGGAGGCGCTGGCCTCGCAGAAGCGCGAGGTGCAGAACCGGTCCCCGGTCAGCTTCCGCGAGGGCCGGAGAGCCTCGGACACTTCCCTGACGCAAGGTGAGCGCCCGGCCCGCCTCAACGTCGGCCTCCTCCGTCCAGTCCCGCCGAATTGTTCCTTCAATTTCTGTACAGATACGGGGCTGCCCCCCCCCACCGCAACAACCCCCCTCGGTTTAGACCATGTGAGCCGCAGGAACGTAATCTGCCCCCACGGCTTGTCGAGTCTGCTCCGCCATTTTATCACGGCCCCCACCCGCATCTCCTATCTTGTCCCCGCATCGGTTCCTGCCCAGACCAGTCGACGACCTCTCGACCTCTGCCTTAAACACGCCCAACGACCTGGCCCGCCCCAAGCTAATCACGGGGCAACTCGCCACGACCCACCAGGCCGACCAACCCCCCCTACGTCTTTCGGCCGCGGGAGGAAACCGGAGCTCCCAGGGGGAAATCCTGACAGTAACTACGACGACGGAACCCGGACGCCCCCGAGCTGTAAATGCCACCGCAGCGACCTCTGCAGCAGGGATCTAATCAGTGGTTTCGGAGCCTTCCCTGACAGACCGGGGGCCAGGTGCCAGTCGGAGTGCGGGAAGCTGGCCGGGCACCTGGGGGGTGGGCAGGGCCTCCTTTCAATCTGCCGGTCACGAGGGTGTGGAGTCACAGACCGGCTAATGAGCAGTAAGGGAAGATTTCAACGCCGGGTCAAGTCTCGACAAGTTCTCACAACAGTCTGTCTCTTTGTATGCCTGACGTTACTGATAACTACCTTTGTCTCCAGTTAGTATAATTTTGAAAATCCCATGATATATTGAAGGGATGTTGGGCTGAGAGGCCGTGATGAAACGGTGGAGCAGACTCGGTGGGGCAGAATAATCTTATGCTCCTGTATCTTGCAGTCTTGCAGTGCAGAATTTTGTAAAGTTTTTTAACAAATCGGACAAAAGCATTGAGGGTATTTTCGTCCGGTGTTTCCGTGAGCAGTAAGTGGTCCATTACACAGAAAAAAAACACATCAGCTGAGAAAATTTTTGTGCTTCTCTGTTTTTTAAAATTGAGATCCAGCGCTGTCGTTATAGACAGAGGAGGGAATTGAACCCTGGTCGCTGCTACTGTGCTGACCGCAACACCACCGCCGCCACGGTGGTGGGAATTTGTCCCTCGGCTGGCTGGGGTTGGAACCGCGCGCCTGGTTTGTCGCTCCAGAACGGGACAGGACTAATGGCGGAGCAGTGGGTGTTGCTGTTTAGAAACGGACTTCAGTGACGCCTCTGAGGAGGTTGCGTGAGGCAAGCCGGTCTGGAAGATTAGAGAGCTAGCAAACGGATTGAGAGGGAGGGAGGGAAAGAGGGAGATTCAGAGGGAGGTGTGAGATTCAGAGGGAGGTGGGAGATTCAGAGGAAGGTGGGAGATTCAGAGGGAGGGATGGAGATTCAGAGGGAAAGAGGGAGATTCAGAGAGTGGGATGGAGATTCAGAGGGAGGGATGAAGATTCAGAGGGAAAGAGGGAGATTCAGAGAGTGGGATGGAGATTCAGAGGGAGGTGGGAGATTCAGAGGAGGGATGGAGATTCAGAGGGAGGGATGGAGATTCAGAGGGAGGGATGGAGATTCAGAGGGAGGTGGGAGATTCAGAGGAGGGATGGAGATTCAGAGGGAGGTGGGAAATTCAGAGGAGGGATGGAGATTCAGAGGGAGGGATGGAGATTCAGAGGGAGGTGGGAAATTCAGAGGAGGGATGGAGATTCAGAGGGAGGGATGGAGATTCAGAGGGAGGTGGGAGATTCAGAGGGAGGGATGGAGATTCAGAGGGAGGTGGGAGATTCAGAGGAGGGATGGAGATTCAGAGGGAGGGATGGAGATTCAAAGGGAGGGATGGAGATTCAGAGGGAGGTGGGAAATTCAGAGGAGGGATGGAGATTCAGAGGGAGATTCAGAGGAGGGATGGAGATTCAGAGGGAGGTGGGAGATTCAGAGGGAGGGATAGAGATTCAGAGGGAGGTGGGAGATTCAGAGGAGGGATGGAGATTCAGAGGGAGGTGGGAGATTCAGAGGGAGGGATGAAGATTCAGAGGGAGGTGGGAGATTCAGAGGGAGGTGGGAGATTCAGAGGAGGGATGGAGATTCAGAGAGGGATGGAGATTCAGAGGGAGGTGGAAGATTCAGAGGGAAATTCAGAGAGTGGGATGGAGATTCAGAGGGAGGGATGGAGATTCAGAGAGAGGGATGGAGATTCAGAGAGAGGGATGGAGATTCAGAGGGAGGGATGGAGATTCAGAGAGAGGGATGGAGATTCAGAGGGAGGTGGGAGATTCAGAGGGAGGGATGGAGATTCAGAGGGAAATTCAGAGAGTGGGATGGAGATTCAGAGGGAGGGATGGAGATTCAGAGGGAGGTGGGAGATTCAGAGGGAGGTGGGAGATTCAGAGGAGGGATGGAGATTCAGAGGGAGGGATGGAGATTCAGAGGGAGATGGGAGATTCAGAGGGAGGGATGGAGATTCAGAGGGAGGTGGGAGATTCAGAGGAGGGATGGAGATTCAGAGGGAGGGGGGAGATTCAGAAGGAGGGATGGAGATTCAGAGGGAAATTCAGAGAGTGGGATGGAGATTCAGAGGGAGGGATGGAGATTCAGAGAGAGGGATGGAGATTCAGAGAGAGGGATGGAGATTCAGAGAGAGGGATGGAGATTCAGAGGGAGGGATGGAGATTCAGAGAGAGGGATGGAGATTCAGAGAGAGGGATGGAGATTCAGAGGGAGGTGGGAGATTCAGAGAGAGGGATGGAGATTCAGAGGGAGGTGGGAGATTCAGAGGGAGGGATGGAGATTCAGAGAGAGGGATGGAGATTCAGAGGGAGGTGGGAGATTCAGAGGGAGGGATGGTGATTCAGAGAGAGGGATGGAGATTCAGAGGGAGGGATGGAGATTCAGAGAGTGGGATGGAGATTCAGAGGGAGGGATGGAGATTCAGAGGGAGGTGGGAGATTCAGAGGGAGGTGGGAGATTCAGAGGGAGGTGGGAGATTCAGAGGGAGGTGGGAGATTCAGAGGAGGGATGGAGATTCAGAGGGAGGGATGGAGATTCAGAGGGAGGTGGGAGATTCAGAGGGAGGGATGGAGATTCAGAGGGAGGTGGGAGATTCAGAGGGAGGGATGGAGATTCAGAGGGAGGTGGGAGATTCAGAGGAGGGATGGAGATTCAGAGGGAGGTGGGAGATTCAGAGGAGGGATGGAGATTCAGAGGGAGGGTTGGAGATTCAGAGGAGGGATGGAGATTCAGAGGGAGGGATGGAGATTCAGAGGGAAGGATGGAGATTCAGAGGGACGGATGGAGATTCAGAGGGAGGTGGGAGATTCAGAGGGAGGTGGGAGATTCAGAGGGAGGGATGGAGATTCAGACGGAGGGATGGAGATTCAGAGGGAGGTGGGAGATTCAGAGAGATGGATGGAGATTCAGAGAGGGATGGAGATTCAGAGGGAGGTGGGAGATTCAGAGAGAGGGATGGAGATTCAGAGGGAGGTGGGAGATTCAGAGGGAGGGATGGAGATTCAGAGGGAAATTCAGAGAGTGGGATGGAGATTCAGAGGGAGGGATGGAGATTCAGAGGGAGGTGGGAGATTCAGAGGGAGGTGGGAGATTCAGAGGAGGGATGGAGATTCAGAGGGAGGGATGGAGATTCAGAGGGAGATGGGAGATTCAGAGGGAGGGATGGAGATTCAGAGGGAGGTGGGAGATTCAGAGGAGGGATGGAGATTCAGAGGGAGGGGGGAGATTCAGAAGGAGGGATGGAGATTCAGAGGGAAATTCAGAGAGTGGGATGGAGATTCAGAGGGAGGGATGGAGATTCAGAGAGAGGGATGGAGATTCAGAGAGAGGGATGGAGATTCAGAGAGAGGGATGGAGATTCAGAGGGAGGGATGGAGATTCAGAGAGAGGGATGGAGATTCAGAGAGAGGGATGGAGATTCAGAGGGAGGTGGGAGATTCAGAGAGTGGGATGGAGATTCAGAGGGAGGTGGGAGATTCAGAGGAGGGATGGAGATTCAGAGGGAGGTGGGAGATTCAGAGAGAGGGATGGAGATTCAGAGGGAGGTGGGAGATTCAGAGGGAGGGATGGAGATTCAGAGAGAGGGATGGAGATTCAGAGGGAGGTGGGAGATTCAGAGGGAGGGATGGTGATTCAGAGAGAGGGATGTTCAGAGGGAGGGATGGAGATTCAGAGAGAGGGATGGAGATTCAGAGGGAGGTGGGAGATTCAGAGGGAGGGATGGTGATTCAGAGAGAGGGATGGAGATTCAGAGGGAGGGATGGAGATTCAGAGGGAGGTGGGAGATTCAGAGGGAGGGATGGAGATTCAGAGGGAGGTGGGAGATTCAGAGGGAGGGATGGAGATTCAGAGGGAGGTGGGAGATTCAGAGGAGGGATGGAGATTCAGAGGGAGGTGGGAGATTCAGAGGAGGGATGGAGATTCAGAGGGAGGGTTGGAGATTCAGAGGAGGGATGGAGATTCAGAGGGAGGGATGTTCAGAGGGAGGGATGGAGATTCAGAGAGAGGGATGGAGATTCAGAGGGAGGTGGGAGATTCAGAGGGAGGGATGGTGATTCAGAGAGAGGGATGGAGATTCAGAGGGAGGGATGGAGATTCAGAGAGTGGGATGGAGATTCAGAGGGAGGGATGGAGATTCAGAGGGAGGTGGGAGATTCAGAGGGAGGTGGGAGATTCAGAGGGAGGTGGGAGATTCAGAGGAGGGATGGAGATTCAGAGGGAGGGATGGAGATTCAGAGGGAGGTGGGAGATTCAGAGGGAGGGATGGAGATTCAGAGGGAGGTGGGAGATTCAGAGGGAGGGATGGAGATTCAGAGGGAGGTGGGAGATTCAGAGGAGGGATGGAGATTCAGAGGGAGGTGGGAGATTCAGAGGAGGGATGGAGATTCAGAGGGAGGGTTGGAGATTCAGAGGAGGGATGGAGATTCAGAGGGAGGGATGTTCAGAGGGAGGGATGGAGATTCAGAGGGACGGATGGAGATTCAGAGGGAGGTGGGAGATTCAGAGGGAGGTGGGAGATTCAGAGGGAGGGATGGAGATTCAGACGGAGGGATGGAGATTCAGAGGGAGGTGGGAGATTCAGAGAGATGGATGGAGATTCAGAGAGGAATGGAGATTCAGAGGGAGGTGGGAGATTCAGAGAGGGATGGAGATTCAGAGGGTGGGAGATTCAGAGGGAGGTGGGAGATTCAGAGAGGGATGGAGATTCAGAGGGAGGGATGGAGATTCAGAGGGAGGGATGGAGATTCAGAGGAGGGATGGAGATTCAGAGGGAGGGGGAGATTCAGACGGAGGGATGGAGATTCAGAGAGAGGGATGGAGATTCAGAGGAGGGATGGAAATTCAGAGGGAGGGATGGAGATTCAGAGGAGGGATGGAGATTCAGAGGGAGGGATGGAGATTCAGAGGAGGGATGGAGATTCAGAGGGAGGGATGGAGATTCAGAGGGAGGGATGGAGATTCAGAGGAGGGATGGAGATTCAGAGGGAGGGATGGAGATTCAGAGGGAGGAATGGAGATTCAGAGGGACGGATGGAGATTCAGGGAGGTGGGAGATTCAGAGGGAGGGGGGAGATTCAGAGGGAGGGATGGAGATTCAGAGGGAGGGATGGAGATTCAGAGGGAGGGATGGAGATTCAGAGGGAGGTGGGAGATTCAGAGGGAGGGATGGAGATTCAGAGGCGGGATGGAGATTCAGAGGGAGGTGGAAGATTCAGAGGGAGAGATGGAGATTCAGAGGGAGGTGGGAGATTCAGAGGAGGGATGGAGATTCAGAGGGAGGGATGGAGATTCAGAGGGAGGGATGGAGATTCAGAGGAGGGATGGAGATTCAGAGGGAGGTGGGAGATTCAGAGGAGGGATGGAGATTCAGAGGGAGGGATGGAGATTCAGAGGGTCGGATGGAGATTCAGAGGGAGGTGGGAGATTCAGAGGGAGGTGGGAGATTCAGAGGGAGGGATGGAGATTCAGAGGGAGGGATGGAGATTCAGAGGGAGGTGGGAGATTCAGAGGGAGGGATGGAGATTCAGAGGGAGGTGGGAGATTCAGAGGAGGGATGGAGATTCAGAGGGAGGTGGGAGATTCAGAGGAGGGATGGAGATTCAGAGGGAGGTGGGAGATTCAGAGGAGGGATGGAGATTCAGAGGGAGGTGGAAGATTCAGAGAGAGATGGAGATTCAGAGGGAGGTGGAAGATTCAGAGGGAGGTGGGAGATTCAGAGGGAGGTGGGAGATTCAGAGGGAGGTGGGAGATTCAGAGGGAGGTGGGAGATTCAGAGGGAGGGATGGAGATTCAGAGGCGGGATGGAGATTCAGAGGGAGGTGGAAGATTCAGAGGGAGAGATGGAGATTCAGAGGGAGGTGGGAGATTCAGAGGAGGGATGGAGATTCAGAGGGAGGTGGGAGATTCAGAGGAGGGATGGAGATTCAGAGGGAGGGATGGAGATTCCGAGGGAGTGATGGAGATTCAGAGGGAGGGATGGAGATTCAGAGGGACGGATGGAGATTCAGAGGGAGGTGGGAGATTCAGAGGGAGGTGGGAGATTCAGAGGGAGGGATGGAGATTCAGAGGGAGGGATGGAGATTCAGAGGGAGATGGGAGATTCAGAGGGAGGGATGGAGATTCAGAGGGTGGGATGGAGATTCAGAGGGAGGTGGGAGATAGAGGAGAGATGGAGATTCAGAGGGAGGTGGAAGATTCAGAGGGAGAGATGGAGATTCAGAGGGAGGTGGAAGATTCAGAGGGAAATTCAGAGAGTGGGATGGAGATTCAGAGGGAGGGATGGAGATTCAGAGAGAGGGATGGAGATTCAGAGAGAGGGATGGAGATTCAGAGGGAGGGATGGAGATTCAGAGAGAGGGATGGAGATTCAGAGGGAGGTGGGAGATTCAGAGGGAGGGATGGAGATTCAGAGGGAAATTCAGAGAGTGGGATGGAGATTCAGAGGGAGGGATGGAGATTCAGAGGGAGGTGGGAGATTCAGAGGGAGGTGGGAGATTCAGAGGAGGGATGGAGATTCAGAGGGAGGGATGGAGATTCAGAGGGAGATGGGAGATTCAGAGGGAGGGATGGAGATTCAGAGGGAGGTGGGAGATTCAGAGGAGGGATGGAGATTCAGAGGGAGGGGGGAGATTCAGAAGGAGGGATGGAGATTCAGAGGGAAATTCAGAGAGTGGGATGGAGATTCAGAGGGAGGGATGGAGATTCAGAGAGAGGGATGGAGATTCAGAGAGAGGGATGGAGATTCAGAGAGAGGGATGGAGATTCAGAGGGAGGGATGGAGATTCAGAGAGAGGGATGGAGATTCAGAGAGAGGGATGGAGATTCAGAGGGAGGTGGGAGATTCAGAGAGAGGGATGGAGATTCAGAGGGAGGTGGGAGATTCAGAGGGAGGGATGGAGATTCAGAGAGAGGGATGGAGATTCAGAGGGAGGTGGGAGATTCAGAGGGAGGGATGGTGATTCAGAGAGAGGGATGGAGATTCAGAGGGAGGGATGGAGATTCAGAGAGTGGGATGGAGATTCAGAGGGAGGGATGGAGATTCAGAGGGAGGTGGGAGATTCAGAGGGAGGTGGGAGATTCAGAGGGAGGTGGGAGATTCAGAGGGAGGTGGGAGATTCAGAGGAGGGATGGAGATTCAGAGGGAGGGATGGAGATTCAGAGGGAGGTGGGAGATTCAGAGGGAGGGATGGAGATTCAGAGGGAGGTGGGAGATTCAGAGGGAGGGATGGAGATTCAGAGGGAGGTGGGAGATTCAGAGGAGGGATGGAGATTCAGAGGGAGGTGGGAGATTCAGAGGAGGGATGGAGATTCAGAGGGAGGGTTGGAGATTCAGAGGAGGGATGGAGATTCAGAGGGAGGGATGGAGATTCAGAGGGAAGGATGGAGATTCAGAGGGACGGATGGAGATTCAGAGGGAGGTGGGAGATTCAGAGGGAGGTGGGAGATTCAGAGGGAGGGATGGAGATTCAGACGGAGGGATGGAGATTCAGAGGGAGGTGGGAGATTCAGAGAGATGGATGGAGATTCAGAGAGGGATGGAGATTCAGAGGGAGGTGGGAGATTCAGAGAGAGGGATGGAGATTCAGAGGGAGGTGGGAGATTCAGAGGGAGGGATGGAGATTCAGAGGGAAATTCAGAGAGTGGGATGGAGATTCAGAGGGAGGGATGGAGATTCAGAGGGAGGTGGGAGATTCAGAGGGAGGTGGGAGATTCAGAGGAGGGATGGAGATTCAGAGGGAGGGATGGAGATTCAGAGGGAGATGGGAGATTCAGAGGGAGGGATGGAGATTCAGAGGGAGGTGGGAGATTCAGAGGAGGGATGGAGATTCAGAGGGAGGGGGGAGATTCAGAAGGAGGGATGGAGATTCAGAGGGAAATTCAGAGAGTGGGATGGAGATTCAGAGGGAGGGATGGAGATTCAGAGAGAGGGATGGAGATTCAGAGAGAGGGATGGAGATTCAGAGAGAGGGATGGAGATTCAGAGGGAGGGATGGAGATTCAGAGAGAGGGATGGAGATTCAGAGAGAGGGATGGAGATTCAGAGGGAGGTGGGAGATTCAGAGAGTGGGATGGAGATTCAGAGGGAGGTGGGAGATTCAGAGGAGGGATGGAGATTCAGAGGGAGGTGGGAGATTCAGAGAGAGGGATGGAGATTCAGAGGGAGGTGGGAGATTCAGAGGGAGGGATGGAGATTCAGAGAGAGGGATGGAGATTCAGAGGGAGGTGGGAGATTCAGAGGGAGGGATGGTGATTCAGAGAGAGGGATGTTCAGAGGGAGGGATGGAGATTCAGAGAGAGGGATGGAGATTCAGAGGGAGGTGGGAGATTCAGAGGGAGGGATGGTGATTCAGAGAGAGGGATGGAGATTCAGAGGGAGGGATGGAGATTCAGAGGGAGGTGGGAGATTCAGAGGGAGGGATGGAGATTCAGAGGGAGGTGGGAGATTCAGAGGGAGGGATGGAGATTCAGAGGGAGGTGGGAGATTCAGAGGAGGGATGGAGATTCAGAGGGAGGTGGGAGATTCAGAGGAGGGATGGAGATTCAGAGGGAGGGTTGGAGATTCAGAGGAGGGATGGAGATTCAGAGGGAGGGATGTTCAGAGGGAGGGATGGAGATTCAGAGAGAGGGATGGAGATTCAGAGGGAGGTGGGAGATTCAGAGGGAGGGATGGTGATTCAGAGAGAGGGATGGAGATTCAGAGGGAGGGATGGAGATTCAGAGAGTGGGATGGAGATTCAGAGGGAGGGATGGAGATTCAGAGGGAGGTGGGAGATTCAGAGGGAGGTGGGAGATTCAGAGGGAGGTGGGAGATTCAGAGGAGGGATGGAGATTCAGAGGGAGGGATGGAGATTCAGAGGGAGGTGGGAGATTCAGAGGGAGGGATGGAGATTCAGAGGGAGGTGGGAGATTCAGAGGGAGGGATGGAGATTCAGAGGGAGGTGGGAGATTCAGAGGAGGGATGGAGATTCAGAGGGAGGTGGGAGATTCAGAGGAGGGATGGAGATTCAGAGGGAGGGTTGGAGATTCAGAGGAGGGATGGAGATTCAGAGGGAGGGATGTTCAGAGGGAGGGATGGAGATTCAGAGGGACGGATGGAGATTCAGAGGGAGGTGGGAGATTCAGAGGGAGGTGGGAGATTCAGAGGGAGGGATGGAGATTCAGACGGAGGGATGGAGATTCAGAGGGAGGTGGGAGATTCAGAGAGATGGATGGAGATTCAGAGAGGAATGGAGATTCAGAGGGAGGTGGGAGATTCAGAGAGGGATGGAGATTCAGAGGGTGGGAGATTCAGAGGGAGGTGGGAGATTCAGAGAGGGATGGAGATTCAGAGGGAGGGATGGAGATTCAGAGGGAGGGATGGAGATTCAGAGGAGGGATGGAGATTCAGAGGGAGGGGGAGATTCAGACGGAGGGATGGAGATTCAGAGAGAGGGATGGAGATTCAGAGGAGGGATGGAAATTCAGAGGGAGGGATGGAGATTCAGAGGAGGGATGGAGATTCAGAGGGAGGGATGGAGATTCAGAGGAGGGATGGAGATTCAGAGGGAGGGATGGAGATTCAGAGGGAGGGATGGAGATTCAGAGGAGGGATGGAGATTCAGAGGGAGGGATGGAGATTCAGAGGGAGGAATGGAGATTCAGAGGGACGGATGGAGATTCAGGGAGGTGGGAGATTCAGAGGGAGGGGGGAGATTCAGAGGGAGGGATGGAGATTCAGAGGGAGGGATGGAGATTCAGAGGGAGGGATGGAGATTCAGAGGGAGGTGGGAGATTCAGAGGGAGGGATGGAGATTCAGAGGCGGGATGGAGATTCAGAGGGAGGTGGAAGATTCAGAGGGAGAGATGGAGATTCAGAGGGAGGTGGGAGATTCAGAGGAGGGATGGAGATTCAGAGGGAGGGATGGAGATTCAGAGGGAGGGATGGAGATTCAGAGGAGGGATGGAGATTCAGAGGGAGGTGGGAGATTCAGAGGAGGGATGGAGATTCAGAGGGAGGGATGGAGATTCAGAGGGTCGGATGGAGATTCAGAGGGAGGTGGGAGATTCAGAGGGAGGTGGGAGATTCAGAGGGAGGGATGGAGATTCAGAGGGAGGGATGGAGATTCAGAGGGAGGTGGGAGATTCAGAGGGAGGGATGGAGATTCAGAGGGAGGTGGGAGATTCAGAGGAGGGATGGAGATTCAGAGGGAGGTGGGAGATTCAGAGGAGGGATGGAGATTCAGAGGGAGGTGGGAGATTCAGAGGAGGGATGGAGATTCAGAGGGAGGTGGAAGATTCAGAGAGAGATGGAGATTCAGAGGGAGGTGGAAGATTCAGAGGGAGGTGGGAGATTCAGAGGGAGGTGGGAGATTCAGAGGGAGGTGGGAGATTCAGAGGGAGGTGGGAGATTCAGAGGGAGGGATGGAGATTCAGAGGCGGGATGGAGATTCAGAGGGAGGTGGAAGATTCAGAGGGAGAGATGGAGATTCAGAGGGAGGTGGGAGATTCAGAGGAGGGATGGAGATTCAGAGGGAGGTGGGAGATTCAGAGGAGGGATGGAGATTCAGAGGGAGGGATGGAGATTCCGAGGGAGTGATGGAGATTCAGAGGGAGGGATGGAGATTCAGAGGGACGGATGGAGATTCAGAGGGAGGTGGGAGATTCAGAGGGAGGTGGGAGATTCAGAGGGAGGGATGGAGATTCAGAGGGAGGGATGGAGATTCAGAGGGAGATGGGAGATTCAGAGGGAGGGATGGAGATTCAGAGGGTGGGATGGAGATTCAGAGGGAGGTGGGAGATAGAGGAGAGATGGAGATTCAGAGGGAGGTGGAAGATTCAGAGGGAGAGATGGAGATTCAGAGGGAGGTGGAAGATTCAGAGGGAGGTGGGAGATTCAGAGGGAGGTGGGAGATTCAGAGGGAGGTGGGAGATTCAGAGGGAGGGATGGAGATTCAGAGAGAGGGATGGAGATTCAGAGAGAGGGATGGAGATTCAGAGGAGGGATGGAGATTCAGAGGGAGGTGGGAGATTCAGAGGAGGGATGGAGATTCAGAGGGAGGTGGGAGATTCAGAGGGAGGGATGGAGATTCAGAGGGAGGGATGGAGATTCAGAGGGAGATGGGAGATTCAGAGGGAGGGATGGAGATTCAGAGGGTGGGATGGAGATTCAGAGGGAGGTGGGAGATTCAGAGGAGAGATGGAGATTCAGAGGGAGGTGGAAGATTCAGAGGGAGAGATGGAGATTCAAAGGGAGGTGGGAGATTCAGAGGAGGGATGGAGATTCAGAGGGAGGGATGGAGATTCAGAGGGAGGGATGGAGATTCAGAGGAGGGATGGAGATTCAGAGGGAGGTGGGAGATTCAGAGGAGGGATGGAGATTCAGAGGGAGGGATGGAGATTCAGAGGGACGGATGGAGATTCAGAGGGAGGTGGGAGATTCAGAGGGAGGTGGGAGATTCAGAGGGAGGGATGGAGATTCAGAGGGAGGGATGGAGATTCAGAGGGAGGTGGGAGATTCAGAGGGAGGGATGGAGATTCAGAGGGAGGTGGGAGATTCAGAGGAGGGATGGAGATTCAGAGGGAGGTGGGAGATTCAGAGGAGGGATGGAGATTCAGAGGGAGGGTTGGAGATTCAGAGGAGGGATGGAGATTCAGAGGGAGGGATGTTCAGAGGGAGGGATGGAGATTCAGAGGGACGGATGGAGATTCAGAGGGAGGTGGGAGATTCAGAGGGAGGTGGGAGATTCAGAGGGAGGGATGGAGATTCAGACGGAGGGATGATTCAGAGGGAGGTGGGAGATTCAGAGAGATGGATGGAGATTCAGAGAGGGATGGAGATTCAGAGGGAGGTGGGAGATTCAGAGAGGGATGGAGATTCAGAGGGTGGGAGATTCAGAGGGAGGTGGGAGATTCAGAGAGGGATGGAGATTCAGAGGGAGGGATGGAGATTCAGAGGGAGAGATGGAGATTCAGAGGAGGGATGGAGATTCAGAGGGAGTGGGAGATTCAGACGGAGGGATGGAGATTCAGAGAGAGGGATGGAGATTCAGAGGAGGGATGGAAATTCAGAGGGAGGGATGGAGATTCAGAGGAGGGATGGAGATTCAGAGGGAGGGATGGAGATTCAGAGGAGGGATGGAGATTCAGAGGGAGGGATGGAGATTCAGAGGGAGGGATGGAGATTCAGAGGAGGGATGGAGATTCAGAGGGAGGGATGGAGATTCAGAGGGAGGAATGGAGATTCAGAGGGACGGATGGAGATTCAGAGGGAGGTGGGAGATTCAGAGGGAGGGGGGAGATTCAGAGGGAGGGATGGAGATTCAGAGGGAGGGATGGAGATTCAGAGGGAGGGATGGAGATTCAGAGGGAGGTGGGAGATTCAGAGGGAGGGATGGAGATTCAGAGGCGGGATGGAGATTCAGAGGGAGGTGGAAGATTCAGAGGGAGAGATGGAGATTCAGAGGGAGGTGGGAGATTCAGAGGAGGGATGGAGATTCAGAGGGAGGGATGGAGATTCAGAGGGAGGGATGGAGATTCAGAGGAGGGATGGAGATTCAAAGGGAGGTGGGAGATTCAGAGGAGGGATGGAGATTCAGAGGGAGGGATGGAGATTCAGAGGGACGGATGGAGATTCAGAGGGAGGTGGGAGATTCAGAGGGAGGTGGGAGATTCAGAGGGAGAGATGGAGATTCAGAGGGAGGGATGGAGATTCAGAGGGAGGTGGGAGATTCAGAGGGAGGGATGGAGATTCAGAGGGAGGTGGGAGATTCAGAGGAGGGATGGAGATTCAGAGGGAGGTGGGAGATTCAGAGGAGGGATGGAGATTCAGAGGGAGGTGGGAGATTCAGAGGAGGGATGGAGATTCAGAGGGAGGTGGAAGATTCAGAGGGAGAGATGGAGATTCAGAGGGAGGTGGAAGATTCAGAGGGAGGTGGGAGATTCAGAGGGAGGTGGGAGATTCAGAGGGAGGTGGGAGATTCAGAGGGAGGTGGGAGATTCAGAGGGAGGGATGGAGATTCAGAGGCGGGATGGAGATTCAGAGGGAGGTGGAAGATTCAGAGGGAGAGATGGAGATTCAGAGGGAGGTGGGAGATTCAGAGGAGGGATGGAGATTCAGAGGGAGGTGGGAGATTCAGAGGAGGGATGGAGATTCAGAGGGAGGGATGGAGATTCAGAGGGAGGGATGGAGATTCAGAGGGAGGGATGGAGATTCAGAGGGACGGATGGAGATTCAGAGGGAGGTGGGAGATTCAGAGGGAGGTGGGAGATTCAGAGGGAGGGATGGAGATTCAGAGGGAGGGATGGAGATTCAGAGGGAGATGGGAGATTCAGAGGGAGGGATGGAGATTCAGAGGGTGGGATGGAGATTCAGAGGGAGGTGGGAGATTCAGAGGAGAGATGGAGATTCAGAGGGAGGTGGAAGATTCAGAGGGAGAGATGGAGATTCAGAGGGAGGTGGAAGATTCAGAGGGAGGTGGGAGATTCAGAGGGAGGTGGGAGATTCAGAGGGAGGTGGGAGATTCAGAGGGAGGGATGGAGATTCAGAGGGAGTGATGGAGATTCAGAGGGAGTGATGGAGATTCAGAGGGAGGTGGGAGATTCAGAGGGAGGTGGGAGATTCAGAGGGAGGGATGGAGATTCAGAGGGAGGTGGGAGATTCAGAGGGAGGTGGAAGATTCAGAGGGAGGTGGAAGATTCAGAGGGATGTGGGAGATTCAGAGGGAGGTGGGAGATTCAGAGGGAGATGGGAGGGAGTTTCGGAGGGAGGGGGTGGTGGAGACATGCATAATTGCCACGGTGAGGCATATGGATAACTACGTGAAAGGTTGGGGCCTGCAGGGTTACGGCTGGAATGCTGTGGTCGGCATGAATGAGACGGGCCGAATGACCTGTGACTGTGCGGGCAAGTAGGCCGGGCCTGACCTCCGTCCCGCCCCTCCAGGTATCGTCGCCTTCCGCCAGCACCTGCAGAACCTGGCCAGGACCAAGGGGGTCCTGGAGCTGAACAAGGTCCAGCTGCTCTACCAACAGATGAACTCGGACATCGACCTCGACTCCCTCCCGTCAACACAGTTGCAGAGGCTTCTCACCACCCACAACCAGGTAAACCCGCCCGCCGCCATCCCCCTGGCCGAGACAGCGCACTGCCCGATGTGCGCTGCAGCCGATTAATAAATCAAGTGTTCTGAGTGAAGTTTGGCGCAAGAACGAAGGCAGTTAAAAAGTGATCTCTGTCCTGCTTCGTGGAACCACTGTGAGGTTCCTCCTGTCTAACCTCAGCACGAGGATCTCCCCCCACCGCGTCAGGTTGCATCTCCATTTGGCCTCCCGGAAACGGAACCGGGGTGTTCTTCTTCCACGCTTTATTCCTCCTGCGGGTCGCCCTACCCCACTGCCCCTACCTGGACCCCAACACCCATCCAACGATTCCTGTGGGCCAGCCAACCGCACCCTTTCCAAAAGCAATCATCCTCCTGCCCCACCCTGACTTCCCTTCTGAGTTTCACTCATAACGTCACTCAGTATCGAGGCACTCAACTCCCCTCAAACCGGCCCGCCAATGCCAAGTTCATGTTCAATCCACTTCAAAGCACATTTATTATCCAAGTATATGTACGACCCAAGATTCATTACCTTCTGGGCATTCACACTAAATACGAATGAATATCGAGAGCACATGAGATGAAGAGTCCTTGAAAGTGAGCCCGTTGGTTATTGGGAACAGTTCAGCGTTGTTGGGCGGGTGGGTGATGAATGAAGTTATCCCCGCTGGTTCAAGAGCCTGAAGGTTGAGGGGTAATAACTATCCCTGAACCTGGTGGTGTGGATCCTGAGGCTCCTGTACCTCCTTCCTGATGGTTGAGGGGTGATAACTGTCCCTGAACTTGGTGGTGTGGGTCCTGAGGCTCCTGTACCTCCTTCCTGATGGTTGAGGGGTAATAACTGTTCCTGAACCTGGTGGTGTGGGTCCTGAGGCTCCGGTACCTCCTTCCTGATGGTTGAGGGGTGATAACCGTTCCTGAACCTGTTGGTGTGGGTCCTGAGGCTCCTGTACCTCCTTCCTGATGGTTGAGGGGTGATAAATGTCCCTGAACCGGGTGATGTGGGTCCTGAGGCCCCTGTACCTCCTTCCTGATGGTTGAGGGGTGATAACTGTCCCTGAACCTGGTGGTGTGGGTCCTGAGGCTCCTGTACCTCCTTCCTGATGTTTGAGGGGTAATAACTGTTCCTGAACCTGGTGGTGTGGGTCCTGAGGCTCCTGTACCTCCTTCCTGATGGTTGAGGGGTGATAACTGTCCCTGAACCTGGTGGTGTGGGTCCTGAGGCTCCTGTACCTCCTTCCTGATGGCAGCAGTGAGAAGAGAGCCTGGCCTGGTGGGGAGGGGGTCCATTACTAAACTGTGAATGGAATGAAATGAAGGATTGTGTCATCGGTCTACCCTCTCCTTTCAGGATGAGTCCGCACAGCAGGCTAGCACTGCCCTGTTCCCCAATGGAGTCCATCCACACCTGTTGTCCAGACGTCAGAGCCTGGAAACCCACTACCTGCAGCATCGATTGCCGGTAAGGAGGTCGCACGGGCATGTTGGGCCGAATGGCCTGCGCTCCCGGTTGCGACAAATAAAGGGGGGCCAAGAAAAGCAAGTATAATTGGACGATGAGACGCAGGGGCAGAAGTTAGGCCATTCAGCCCGTCGAGTCTGTTCCGCCATTCAGGAGCAGGGAGGTTCTACTGCAGATGTACAAGGCCTTGGTGAGACCGCACCTAGAATATTGTGTGCAGTTTTGGTCCCCTGATCTGAGGAAAGACATTCTTGCCACAGAGGGAGCACAGAGAAGGTTCACCAGATTGATTCCTGGGTCGGCAGGACTTTCATATTAAGAAAGACTGGATCGACTAGGCTTATACTCACTGGAATTTAGAAGATTGAGGGAGGATCTTACTGAAACGTATAAAATTCTAAAGGGATTGGACAGGCTGGATACAGGAAGATTGTTTCCGATGTTGGGGAAGTCCAGAACGAGGGGTCACAGTTTAAGGATAAAGGGGAAGCCTTTTAGGACCGAGATGAGGAGAAACTTCTTCACACAGAGAGTGGTGAATCTGTGGAATTCTCTGCCACAGGAAACGGTTGAGGCCGGTTCATTGGCTATATTTAAGAGGGAGTTAGATATGGCCCTTGTGGCTAAAGGGATCGGGGGTATGGAGAGAAAGCAGGTACAGGGTTCTGAGTTGGATGATCAGCCATGATCATACTGAGTGGCGGTGCAGGCTCGAAGGGCCGAATGGCCCACCCTGGCGTCACGGGAGAGCACGGAACTTTGGGAGCAGTGGGTAGACCACCGGGGGTTAAGTGTCCAGAGAGATGCGCCCGTCTGGGGCCGAATGTCCGGGCGCAGGGCTCGGAAAACACAGCAGACATCCGATATCGTAAACCGATGAGCTGTTTTGTTACTTCTCCCCTCTTGCTGTGAAACGGGGACACCTCCTTCTCGCTATGAAATGGGGACACCTCCCCTCTCGCTGTGAAACGGGGACACCTCCTTCCAGCTGTGAAACAAGGACACGTCTGCTCTCGCTGTGAAACGGGGACACCTCCCCTCTCGCTGTGAAACGGAGACACCTCCCCTCTCGCTGTGAAACGGGGACACCTCCTTCTCGCTGTGAAACGGGGATACCTCCCCTCTCGCTGTGAAATGGGGACACCTCCCCTCTCGCTGTGAAACGGGGTCACCTCCCCTCTCGCTGTGAAATGGGGACACCTCCCCTCTCGCTGTGAAATGGGGACACCTCCCCTCTCGCTGTGAAACGGGGACACCTCCCCTCTCGCTGTGAAACGGCGACACCTCCCCTCTCGCTGTGAAACGGGGACACCTCCCCTCTCGCTGTGAAACGGGGACACCTTCCCTCTCGCTGTGAAACGGGGACACCTCCCCTCTCGCTGTGAAACGGGGACACCTTCCCTCTCGCTGTGAAACGGGGACACCTCCCCTCTCGCTGTAAAACGGAGACACCTCCCCTCTCGCTGTGAAACGGGGACACCTCCCCTCTCTCTGTGAAACGGGGATTCCTCCCCTCTCGCTGTGAAACGGGGACACCTCCCCTCTCGCTGTGAAACGGGGACACCTCCCCTCTCTCTGTGAAACGGGGATACCTCCCCTCTCGCTGTGAAACGGGGATACCTCCCCTCTCGCTGTGAAACGGGGACACCTCCCCTCTCGCTGTGAAACGGGGACACCTCTCCTCTCGCTGTGAAATGAGGACACCTCCCCTCTCGCTGTGAAACAGGGACACCTCCCCTCTCGCTGTCAAACGGGAACATCTACCCTCTCGCTGTGAAACGGGGTCACCTCCCCTCTCGCTGTGAAACGGGGACACCTCGCCTCTCGCTGTGAAACGGGGACACCTCCTTCTCGCTGTGAAATGGGGACACCTCCCCTCTCGCTGTGAAACGGGGTCACCTCCCCTCTCGCTGTGAAACGGGGACACCTCCCCTCTCGCTGTGAAACGGGGACACCTCCCCTCTCTCTGTGAAACGGGGACACCTCCCCTCTCGCTGTGAAACGGGGACACCTCCCCTCTCGCTGTGAAACGGGGACACCTCCCCTCTCGCTGTGAAACGGGGACACCTCCCCTCTCGCTGTCAAACGGGAACATCTACCCTCTCGCTGTGAAACGGGGACACCTCCCCTCTCGCTGTGAAACGGGGACACCTCCCCTCTCTCTGTGAAACGGGGACACCTCCCCTCTCGCTGTGAAACGGGGACACCTCCCCTCTCGCTGTGAAACGGGGACACCTCCCCTCTCTCTGTGAAACTGGGATACCTCCCCTCTCGCTGTGAAACGGGGACACCTCCCCTCTCGCTGTGAAACGGGAACATCTACCCTCTCGCTGTGAAACGGGGACACCTCCCCTCTCGCTGTGAAACGGGGACACCTCCCCTCTCTCTGTGAAACGGGGACACCTCCCCTCTCGCTGTGAAACGGGGACACCTCCCCTCTCTCTGTGAAACGGGGACACCTCCCCTCTCGCTGTGAAACGGGGACACCTCCCCTCTCGCTGTGAAACGGGGACACCTCCCCTCTCGCTGTGAAACGGGGATACCTCCCCTCTCTCTGTGAAACTGGGATACCTCCCCTCTCGCTGTGAAACGGGGACACCTCCCCTCTCGCTGTGAAACGGGGATACTTCCTTCTCCCTTATGAGGAAGGGGGAGAGAGCCGGTGGTGTGTCGAATACCGGGTGAACGAGTCGTCTTTGGGGTTCTGCGAGTCCGTGTCTTTACTGATGCTTTGCTGCACGCTCGAGTGCTCGGTGGGGGGGGGGGATCGATGCTTTTCCGCTGTTCGGGCATGGGAAGGTGGAGCTGTGGGGGGGCTTTGGGGTTCTAACGTTTAACCGTCGTTCATTCTTTGCGGGTAATCCTCTGTTTTTGCGACTTGCCAAGAGGTTAGCAATCTCTGCTGGAAAGATACCCAACGACCTGGTCTCCGTGCCAACGAAGGTTCGCCTCCCTCCTCCTCACCTCTGTTCTAAACGCGAAGGGCAGTGGCTAAGATCAGAGCGGGGGAGCTTGGTGTGTTGCTGAAACAGCAACTCGCGATCCCGTGCGTACTGTCAACCCAGCGTCTCTCCAACCCAGTTCCCAACTCCGAGCCTTCCCGATGTAAACGGGGCTAACGATCTCGGAAAACTGTGCGCGATGACCTCATTGCCACAGCAAGGGTCACGGCGAGCGGGGGGAGGCTCGTTCCTCCAGAGGGTAGTGTCGATATCGTCATTGCAGTCTCACTGGATCCAGCGAGGGTCACGGCCAGCGGGGGGAGGCTCGTTCCTCCAGAGGGTAGTGTCGATATCGTCAGCGCAGTCTCACTGGATCCAGCGAGGGTCACGGCGAGCGGGGGGAGGCTCGAACTCCAGAGGGGAGTGTCGATATCGTCAGCGCAGTCTCACTGGATCCAGCGAGGGTCACGGCGAGCGGGGGGAGGCTCGTTCCTCCAGAGGGGAGTGTCGATATCGTCAGCGCAGTCTCACTGGATCCAGCAAGGGTCACGCCCAGCGGGGGGAGGCTCGAACTCGAGGGGAGTGTCGATATCGTCAGAGCAGTCTCACTGGATCCAGCGAGGGTCACGGCGAGCGGGGGGAGGCTCGTTCCTCCAGAGGGGAGTGTCGATATCGTCAGCGCAGTCTCACTGGATCCAGCGAGGGTCACGCCCAGCGGGGGGAGGCTCGTTCCTCCAGAGGGGAGTGTCGATATCGTCAGCGCAGTCTCACTGGATCCAGCAAGGGTCACGCCCAGCGGGGGGAGGCTCGAACTCGAGGGGAGTGTCGATATCGTCAGAGCAGTCTCACTGGATCCAGCGAGGGTCACGGCGAGCGGGGGGAGGCTCGTTCCTCCAGAGGGGAGTGTCGATATCGTCAGCGCAGTCTCACTGGATCCAGCGAGGGTCACGCCCAGCGGGGGGAGGCTCGTTCCTCCAGAGGGGAGTGTCGATATCGTCAGCGCAGTCTCACTGGATCCAGCGAGGGTCACGCCCAGCAGGGGGAGGCTCGTTCCTCCAGAGGGGAGTGTCGATATCGTCAGCGCAGTCTCACTGGATCCAGCGAGGGTCACGGCGAGCGGGGGGAGGCTCGTTCCTCCAGAGGGGAGTGTCGATATCGTCAGCGCAGTCTCACTGGATCCAGCAAGGGTCACGGCGAGCGGGGGGAGGCTCGAACTCCAGAGGGGAGCGTCGATATCGTCAGCGCAGTCTCACTGGATCCAGCGAGGGTCACGGCGAGCGGGGGGAGGCTCGTTCCTCCAGAGGGTAGTGTCGATATCGTCAGCGCAGTCTCACTGGATCCAGCGAGGGTCACGCCCAGCGGGGGGAGGCTCGAACTCGAGGGGAGTGTCGATATCGTCAGCGCAGTCTCACTGGATCCAGCGAGGGTCACGCCCAGCGGGGGGAGGCTCGAACTCCAGAGGGGAGCGTCGATATCGTCAGCGCAGTCTCACTGGATCCAGCGAGGGTCACGCCCAGCGGGGGGAGGCTCGAACTCCAGAGGGGAGTGTCGATATCGTTAGCGCAGTCTCACTGGATCCAGCGAGGGTCACGCCCAGCGGGGGGAGGCTCGTTCCTCCAGAGGGGAGTGTCGATATCGTCAGCGCAGTCTCACTGGATCCAGCGAGGGTCACGCCCAGCGGGGGGAGGCTCGTTCCTCCAGAGGGGAGTGTCGATATCGTCAGCGCAGTCTCACTGGATCCAGCGAGGGTCACGCCCAGCGGGGGGAGGCTGGGGGGAGGCTCGAACTCCAGAGGGGAGTGTCGATATCGTCAGCGCAGTCTCACTGGATCCAGCGAGGGTCACGCCCAGCGGGGGGAGGCTCGTTCCTCCAGAGGGGAGTGTCGATATCGTCAGCGCAGTCTCACTGGATCCAGCGAGGGTCACGCCCAGCGGGGGGAGGCTCGAACTCCAGAGGGGAGTGTCGATATCGTCAGCGCAGTCTCACTGGATCCAGCGAGGGTCACGCCCAGCGGGGGGAGGCTCGTTCCTCCAGAGGGTAGTGTCGATATCGTCAGCGCAGTCTCACTGGATCCAGCGAGGGTCACGCCCAGCGGGGGGAGGCTCGAACTCCAGAGGGGAGTGTCGATATCGTCAGCGCAGTCTCACTGGATCCAGCGAGGGTCACGCCCAGCGGGGGGAGGCTCGAACTCCAGAGGGGAGTGTCGATATCGTCAGCGCAGTCTCACTGGATCCAGCGAGGGTCACGCCCAGCGGGGGGAGGCTCGTTCCTCCAGAGGGGAGTGTCGATATCGTCAGCGCAGTCTCACTGGATCCAGCGAGGGTCACGCCCAGCGGGGGGAGGCTCGAACTCCAGAGGGGAGTGTCGATATCGTCAGCGCAGTCTCACTGGATCCAGCGAGGGTCACGCCCAGCGGGGGGAGGCTCGTTCCTCCAGAGGGGAGTGTCGATATCGTCAGCGCAGTCTCACTGGATCCAGCGAGGGTCACGCCCAGCGGGGGGAGGCTCGTTCCTCCAGAGGGGAGTGTCGATATCGTCAGCGCAGTCTCACTGGATCCAGCGAGGGTCACGCCCAGCGGGGGGAGGCTCGTTCCTCCAGAGGGGAGTGTCGATATCGTCAGCGCAGTCTCACTGGATCCAGCGAGGGTCACGCCCAGCGGGGGGAGGCTCGAACTCCAGAGGGGAGTGTCGATATCGTTAGCGCAGTCTCACTGGATCCAGCGAGGGTCACGGCGAGCGGGGGGAGACTCGTTCCTCCAGAGGGTAGTGTCGATATCGTCAGCGCAGTCTCACTGGATCCAGCGAGGGTCACGCCCAGCGGGGGGAGGCTGGGGGGAGGCTCGAACTCCAGAGGGGAGTGTCGATATCGTCAGTGCAGTCTCACTGGATCCAGCGAGGTTCATGTCCAGCGGGGGGAGGCTCGTTACTCCAGAGGGGAGTGTCGATATCGTTAGCGCAGTCTCACTGGATCCAGCGAGGGTCACGCCCAGCGGGGGGAGGCTCGTTCCTCCAGTGTCGATATCGTCAGCACAGTCTCACTGGATCCAGCAAGGGTCACGGCGAGCGGGGGGAGGCTCGTTCCTCCAGAGGGGAGTGTCGATATCGTCAGCGCAGTCTCACTGGATCCAGCGAGGGTCACGCCCAGCGGGGGGAGGCTCGAACTCCAGAGGAGAGTGTCGATATCGTCAGCGCAGTCTCACTGGATCCAGCAAGGGTCACGCCCAGCGGGGGGAGGCTCGTTCCTCCAGAGGGGAGTGTCGATATCGTCAGCGCAGTCTCACTGGATCCAGCAAGGGTCACGCCCAGCGGGGGGAGGCTCGAACTCGAGGGGAGTGTCGATATCGTCAGCGCAGTCTCACTGGATCCAGCGAGGGTCACGGCGAGCGGGGGGAGGCTCGTTCCTCCAGTGTTGATATCGTCAGCGCAGTCTCACTGGATCCAGCGAGGGTCACGGCGAGCGGGGGGGAGGCTCGTTCCTCCAGTGTCGATATCATCAGCGCAGTCTCACTGGATCCAGCGAGGGTCACGGCGAGCGGGGGGAGACTCGTTCCTCCAGTGTCGATATCATCAGCGCAGTCTCACTGGATCCAGCGGGGGGAGGCTGGGGGGAGGCTCGAACTCCAGAGGGGAGTGTCGATATCGTCAGCGCAGTCTCACTGGATCCAGCGAGGGTCACGCCCAGCGGGGGGAGGCTCGTTCCTCCAGAGGGGAGTGTCGATATCGTCAGCGCAGTCTCACTGGATCCAGCGAGGGTCACGCCCAGCGGGGGGAGACTCGTTCCTCCAGTGTCGATATCGTCAGCGCAGTCTCACTGGATCCAGCGAGGGTCACGGCGAGCGGGGGGAGACTCGTTCCTCCAGTGTCGATATCGTCAGCGCAGTCTCACTGGATCCAGCGAGGGTCACGCCCAGCGGGGGGAGGCTCGAACTCCAGAGGAGAGTGTCGATATCGTCAGCGCAGTCTCACTGGATCCAGCGAGGGTCACGCCCAGTGGGGGGAGGCTGGGGGGAGGCTCGAACTCCAGAGGAGAGTGTCGATATCGTCAGCGCAGTCTCACTGGATCCAGCGAGGGTCACGCCCAGTGGGGGGAGGCTGGGGGGAGGCTCGAACTCCAGAGGAGAGTGTCGATATCGTCAGCGCAGTCTCACTGGATCCAGCGAGGGTCACGCCCAGCGGGGGGAGGTTCGAACTCCAGAGGGGAGTGTCGATATCGTCAGCGCAGTCTCACTGGATCCAGCGAGGGTCACGCCCAGCGGGGGGAGGCTCGAACTCCAGAGGGGAGTGTCGATATCGTCAGCGCAGTCTCACTGGATCCAGCGAGGGTCACGCCCAGCGGGGGGAGGCTCGAACTCCAGAGGGGAGTGTCGATATCGTCAGCGCAGTCTCACTGGATCCAGCGAGGGTCACGCCCAGCGGGGGGAGGCTCGAACTCCAGAGGGGAGTGTCGATATCGTCAGCGCAGTCTCACTGGATCCAGCGAGGGTCACGCCCAGCAGGGGGAGGCTCGTTCCTCCAGAGGGGAGTGTCGATATCGTCAGCGCAGTCTCACTGGATCCAGCGAGGGTCACGCCCAGCGGGGGGAGGCTCGTTCCTCCAGAGGGGAGTGTCGATATCGTCAGCGCAGTCTCACTGGATCCAGCGAGGGTCACGCCCAGTGGGGGGAGGCTCGTTCCTCCAGAGGGGAGTGTCGATATCGTCAGCGCAGTCTCACTGGATCCAGTGAGGGTCACTCCAACAGGGAAGTGGATGGGATGCTTCTCATGCAGAGTGACTGGGAGTTTCCTGCTTTGGCGGCGGCCGAGCGCAGTGTTTCTTGGTGATGAGTCTGGTGATGGCTGAGAGCCGTGGAAGCCGTGGCGGTGGTATAGAGATTCGGGAGCTTTGAGGGAACGTCCCAGTTACTCTGCAGGCAGCAGTGTTCACAAGAAGAGCGTGAGAGGGATATCGTGTCCGGAACTGTG
Organism: Hypanus sabinus; assembly: GCF_030144855.1. Lineage (NCBI taxonomy): Eukaryota > Metazoa > Chordata > Chondrichthyes > Myliobatiformes > Dasyatidae > Hypanus > Hypanus sabinus. The sequence continues at coordinate 177,622 of NW_026779001.1, forward strand.
AATGAACAGCGCCTGTGTCACGTCTCCAAAACCACGTACGATGCCGCTGCTGCTTGTCGAGAGGACGTTACTGCCTGAGAGAAAGGGATCAATCTGGAAACGCCTCAGGAGCGAGCGAGTGAATTACCACTTTGACACAGGAGGAGTTGACTCAGAGATTCGGAGTGTATCCATTGTGAAAGAACGCAAACTGGAGTGGATCTGGGAAGAGCCCAGTTAGCGGGAAAGAAGACCGATCCCCACAGCAGAGAGAGAGAGAGGGGGGAAGAAACAACAAATCTTGCAAACAACTTAAGCGATGACGGTGACATTCTGAACCAGACCGAGTCCTTGGACCCAAACCTCCCGAATGGAGCCCGAAGCCACGGCATTCGGCTCGTCGAATCACCGCCAAGATCGCCACACGGCGCCTGCTGTTTGTTTTGTGCCTGTTGCTTTGACATCCGGAATCTGCAGATTTCCTCTTGCTTGAGATCCCCCCCCCCCCGCCCCCACCGTCTCCTTTCCTTGAATGCTGGAGAGGTAGCAATGGCGGACGGACTGAATAAGTGCTTTGCATTGCTCTTCAGCGCTGGTCAGACACCAGCGGTGTGATTGAAGCTCCAGGTGACGGGGGTCGTGAAGCCTGCGAAGTTAGCAAAACTAGAAAGTTAAGTTCTTGGGAGGCTGAAAGGTCTGAGGGTGGATAAGTCACCCGGACCAGGTGGTGTACACCCCAGGGTTCTGAAAGAGGCGGCTGAAGAGATTGTGGGGGCATCAGTAATGATCTTTCAAGGATCACTAGTTTCTGAAGTGATTCTGGAAGACTGCAGGTGTCTCCCCGCTCTTCGAGCTGATGAGAGGGAACTGTAGGCCAGGCAGTCTGACCTCCGTGGTTGGGAAGATGTTGGGAGTCAATTATTGAGGACGAGGTCTCGGGGTACTTGGAGGCAGATGATGAAATCTTCTTGATTTCTTCAATCTTCAATCTTCTTCACATGAAAATCCATAGATTTTCGATGACGACTGAGGCCTGGGCAGGGTTGTATGGGAGACCGGCAGCTGCCCACACTGCAAGACTCCCCTCTCCACGCCACCGATGTTGTCCAAGGGAAGGGCATTAGCATCCATACGGCTTGGCACCGGTGTCGTCACAGGGCAGTGTGTGGTTAAGTGCCACACACGAGGAAATCTGCAGATGCTGGAAATGCAAGCAACACACACAAAGTGCTGGTGGAACACAGCAGGCCAGGCAGCGTCTATAGGGAGAAGCACTGTCGACATTTTGGGCCGTGACCTTTCGTCAGGACTGACTGAAAGGAAAGATAGTGGAGGGGGGGGAAATGCGAAACGATAGGAGAAGACCGGAGGGGGTGGGATGAAGCTGAGAGCCGGAAAGGTGATTGGCGAAAGGGATACAGAGCTGGAGAAGGGAAAGGATCATGGGATGGGAGAAAGAAAGGGGAGGGGAGAGCACCAGAGGGAGATGGAGAACAGGCTGTGATGGGCAGATAGAGAGAAAAAAAAGGGAGCAAGGGAAAAAAAAACCAAGAAGGGGACAAGGGGCATTAACGGAAGTGAGAGAAGTCAATGTTCATGCCATCAGGTTGGAGGCTACCCATGTGTTGTTCCTTCAACCTGAGTTTGGATTCATCTTGACCGTAGGGGAGGCCATGGACAGACATATCAGAATGGGAATGGGACATGGAATTAAAATGTGTGGCCACTGGATCCTGCTTTCTCTGGCGGACCGAGTGTAGGTGTTCAGTGAAACGGTCTCCCAGTCTGCGTCGGGTCCCACCAATATATAAAAGGCCACACCGGGAGCACCGGACACAGTATACCACACCAGCCGACTCACAGGTGAAGTGTTGCCTCACCTGGAAGGACTGTCTGGGCCCTGAATGGTGGTGAGGGAGGAAGTGTAAGGGCAGGTGTAGCACTTGTTCCGCTTGCCAGGAGGGAGATCGGTGGGAAGGGATGGGGGGGACGAGTGGACAAGGGAGTCGCGTAGGGAGTGATCCCTGCAGAAAGCAGAAAGCAATTAAGTGCCTTGCTCAAGGACACAACACACTGCCTCAGCCGAGGCTCGAACCAGCGACCTTCAGATCACTAGACCGACACCTTAACCACTTGGACACGCACCAACTGCATGATAAAATAGATCGGAGTCAGCATGGTTTCCTCGAATCCTAACAAATCTGCTGGAATTCTTTGAAGAAATAACAAGCAGGGATGACAAGGGAGAATCGGTTTTGTATTTGGACTTTCAGAAGGCCTTTGACAAGGTGCCACACGTGAGGCTGCCTGACAGGCTACGAGCTCACGGTGTTACAGGGAAGATTCTAGCGCGGATAAAGCAGTGGCTGATCGGCGGGAGGCAAAGGGAGCCTCCTCTGGCTGACTGTCGGTGCCCCACAGGGGTCTGAGTGGGGACCAGTTCTTTTTACGTTAAACGCCAATGATCTGGATGACGGAATTGATGCCCCTTGTGGCAAAGTTTGCAAGTGATACCAAGGGAGGTGGAGGGCCAGGTAGTTCTGAGGAAGCAGGGAGGCGACAGAAGGGATTAGACAGATTGGGAGGGTGGGTAAAGAAGGGGCAGATGGAATACAGCGTCCGGGAGTGAGTGGTCATGCAGTTTGGTAGAAGTGGAAGATCTGAGGTGCGGAAGGAATTGGGAGTCCTCGTGCAGGATTCCCTAAAGGTTAATTTGCAGGTCAAGACTGTGGCAAATGCAACGTTTCCATTCGGTTCACGAGAGCGAGAATATAAACAAGAGGATGTAATGCTGAGGCTTCACAAAGCACTGTCACAGCCTCACTGAGAGTATCGTGAGCAGGTTTGGGCCCCTTGTCTTAGAAAGGATGTGCTGAAACTGGACAGGGTTCAAAGGAGGTTCATGAGGACGATTCCAGGATGGAATGGCTTGTCATATGTCATGTGAGGAGCATTCGATGGCTCCGGGACTGATTTGACAAGAATTCAGGAGAGTGAGGGGTGACCTCACTGAAATCTTTTGAATGGTGCAAGGCCTCGATAGAGTGGGTGTGGGGAGGATGTTTCCTATAGTAGGCGAGTCGAGGACCAGAGGACACAGATAGAGTGGGTGCGGGGAGGATGTTTCCTATAGTGGGCGAGTCGAGGACCAGAGGACACAGATAGAGTGGATGTGGAGAGGATGTTTCCTATAGTGGGGAGTCTAGGACCAGAGGACACAGATAGAGTGGATGTGGAGAGGATGTTTCCTGTAGTGGGGAAGTCTAGGACCAGAGGACACTGATAGAGAGGATGTTTCCTATAGTGGGGGAGTCTCGGACCAGAGGACACTGATAGAGTGGATGTGGAGAGGATGTTTCCTATAGTGGGGGAGTCTAGGACCAGAGGACACAGATAGAGTGGGTGTGGAGAGGATGTTTCCTATAGGGGGGGTGTCTCGGACCAGAGGATCCATTTAGAGTGGATGTGGAGTGGATGTTTCCTATAGTGGGGGAGTCTGGGACCAGAGGACACAGATAGAGTGGGTGTGGAGAGGATGTTTCCTATCGTGGGGGAGTCTAGGACCAGAGGACACAAATAGAGTGGGTGTGGAGAGGATGTTTCCTATAGTGGGGGAGTCTAGGACCAGAGGACACAAATAGAGTGGATGCGGAGAGGATGTTTCCTATCGTGGGGGAGTCTAGGACAAGAGGACACAAATAGAGTGGGTGTGGAGAGGATGTTTCCTATAGTGAGGGAGTCTAGGACCAGAGGACACAGATAGAGTGGGTGTGGAGAGGATGTTTCCTATAGTGGGGGAGTCTAGGACCAGAGGACACAGATAGAGTGGGTGTGGAGAGGATGTTTCCTATAGTGGGAGAGTCTAGGACCAGAGGACACAGATAGAGTGGATGTGGAGAGGATGTTTCCTATAGTGGGGGAGTCTAGGAGCAGAGGGCACTGATAGAGTGATGTGGAGAGGATGTTTCCTATAGTGGGGGAGTCTAGGACCAGAGGACACAGATAGAGTGGATGTG
>NW_026779001.1:181816-199316 GCF_030144855.1 Hypanus sabinus
CTGGTGGGGGGGGGTTTTATAGGCACTGTAAGCTTGTTGTTGAGGGGCAATAACATTTATGAACTTGTGATGTGGTACCTCAGGCTCCTGTACCCACCCCCGTCTGATGGCAGCAACAAGAAGAGAGCACGGCCTGGATAATGATGATCGGACTGCACCATGTACTGTTAGAATTGGGGGCCCTTTACCAGAGAAAAGCTGTGCTGGCTTCGAGAGGATCCAGAGGGGGTTCACAAAACTGATCCAGGAATGACACGGTTATCAACTGAGCTGCATTTGATGCCTCTGGGCCTGTAGACGGTGGAGTTGAGCAGAATGAGGAGGGATCTTATTGAAACCTACCGAATATTGAAAGGACTAAATAAAGTGGATGTGGAGAGGCTGTTTCCTATCGTGGGGGAGTCTAGGACCAGAGGACACACATAGAGTGGATGTGGAGAGGATGTTTCCTGTAGTGGGGGGAGTCTAGGACCAGAGGACACAGATAGAGTGGATGTGGAGAGGATGTTTCCTGTAGTGGGGGAGTCTAGGACCAGAGGACACAGATAGAGTGGATGTGGAGAGATGTTTCCTATAGTGGGGAGTCTATGACCAGAGGACACAGATAGAGTGGATGTGGAGAGGATGTTTCCTATAGTAGGGCGAGTCTAGGACCTAGAGGACACAGATAGAGTGGATGCTAGGAGGATGTTTCCTATAGTGGGCGAGTCTAGGACCAGAGGACACAGACAGAGTGGATGTGGAGAGGATGTTTCCTGATAGTGGGGAGTCTATGACCAGAGGACACAGATAGAGTGGATGTGGAGAGGATGTTTCCTGTAGTGGGGAAGTCTAGGACCAGAGGACACAGACAGAGAGGATGGGAGGATGTTCCTAGTAGTGGGGAGTCTCTGACCAGAGGACACAGATAGAGTGGATGTGGAGAGGATGTTTCCTATAGTGGGGGAGTCTAGGACCAGAGGACACAGACAGAGTGGTTGTGGAGAGGATGTTTCCTATAGGGGGGGTGTCTCGGACCAGAGGATCCATTTAGAGTGGATGTGGAGTGGATGTTTCCTATAGTGGGGGAGTCTGGGACCAGAGGACACAGATAGAGTGGGTGTGGAGAGGATGTTTCCTATCGTGGGGGAGTCTAGGACCAGAGGACACAAATAGAGTGGGTGTGGAGAGGATGTTTCCTATAGTGGGGGAGTCTAGGACCAGAGGACACAAATAGAGTGGATGCGGAGAGGATGTTTCCTATCGTGGGGAGTCTAGGACAAGAGGACACAAATAGAGTGGGTGTGGAGAGGATGTTTCCTATAGTGAGGGAGTCTAGGACCAGAGGACACAGATAGAGTGGGTGTGGAGAGGATGTTTCCTATAGTGGGGGAGTCTAGGACCAGAGGACACAGATAGAGTGGGTGTGGAGAGGATGTTTCCTATAGTGGGAGAGTCTAGGACCAGAGGACACAGATAGAGTGGATGTGGAGAGGATGTTTCCTATAGTGGGGGAGTCTAGGAGCAGAGGGCACTGATAGAGTGGATGTGGAGAGGATGTTTCCTATAGTGGGGGAAGTCTAGGACCAGAGGACACAGATAGAGTGATGTGGAGAGGATGTTCCTATCATGGGGGAGTCTAGGACCAGAGAACACAGATAGAGTGGATGCGGAGAGGATGTTTCCTATAGTGGGGAAGTCCGGGACCAGAGGACACAGATAGAGTGGATGCGGAGAGGATGTTTCCTATAGTGGGGGAGTCCGGGGCCAGAGGACACAGATAGAGTGGATGCGGAGAGGATGTTTCCTATAGTGGGGGAGTCCGGAACCAGAGGACACAGATAGAGTGGATGCGGAGAGGATGTTTCCTATAGTGGGTGAGTCTAGGACCAGAGGACACAGATAGAGTGGATGTGGAGAGGATGTTTCCTATAGTGGGTGAGTCAAGGACCAGAGGACACAGATAGAGTGGATGTGGAGAGGATGTTTCCTATAGTGGGGAGTCTAGGACAGAGGACACAGATAGAGTGGATGTGGAGAGGATGTTTCCTGTAGTGGGGGAGTCTAGGACCAGAGGACACAGATAGAGTGGATGTGGAGAGGATGTTTCCTATAGGGGGGGTGTCTCGGACCAGAGGATCCATTTAGAGTGGATGTGGAGTGGATGTTTCCTATAGTGGGGGAGTCTGGGACCAGAGGACACAGATAGAGTGGGTGTGGAGAGGATGTTTCCTATAGTGGGGGAGTCTAGGACCAGAGGACACAAATAGAGTGGATGCGGAGAGGATGTTTCCTATCGTGGGGGAGTCTAGGACCAGAGGACACAGATAGAGTGGGTGTGGAGAGGATGTTTCCTATAGTGGGAGAGTCTAGGACCAGAGGACACAGATAGAGTGGATGTGGAGAGGATGTTTCCTATAGTGGGGGAGTCTAGGAGCAGAGGGCACTGATAGTGTGGATGTGGAGAGGATGTTTCCTATAGGGGGGGAGTCTAGGACCAGAGGACACAGATAGAGTGGGTGTGGAGAGGATGTTTCCTATAGTGGGGGAGTCTAGGACCAGAGGACACAGATAGAGTGGGTGTGGAGAGGATGTTTCCTATAGTGGGGGAGTCTAGGACCAGAGGGCACAGATAGAGTGGATGTGGAGAGGATGTTTCCTATAGTGGGGGAGTCTAGGAGCAGAGGGCACTGATAGAGTGGATGTGGAGAGGATCTTTCCTATAGTGGGGGAAGTCTAGGACCAGAGGACACAGATAGAGTGGATGCAGAGAGGATGTTTCCTATAGTGGGGGAGTCCGGGACCAGAGGACACAGATGGAGTGGATGCGGAGAGGATGTTTCCTATAGTGGGTGAGTCTAGGACCAGAGGACACAGATAGAGTGGATGTGGAGAGGATGTTTCCTATAGTGGGGAGTCTAGGACCAGAGGACTCAGATAGAGTGGATGTGGAGAGGATTTTTCCTGTAGTGGGGAAGTCTAGGACCAGAGGACACAGATAGAGAGGATGTTTCCTATAGTGGGGGAGTCTAGGACCAGAGGACACAGATAGAGTGGGTGTGGAGAGGATGTTTCCTATAGGGGGGGTGTCTTGGACCAGAGGATCCATTTAGAGTGGATGTGGAGTGGATGTTTCCTATAGTGGGTGAGTCTGGGACCAGAGGACACAGATAGAGTGGATGCGGAGAGGATGTTTCCTATCGTGGGGGAGTCTAGGACCAGAGGACACAAATAGAGTGGGTGTGGAGAGGATGTTTCCTATTGTGGGTGAGTCTAGGACCAGAGGACACAGATAGAGTGGATGTGGAGAGGATGTTTCCTATAGTGGGGGAGTCTCAGACCAGAGGACACAGATAGAGTGGATGCAGAGAGGATGTTTCCTATAGTGGAGTCCGGGGCCAGAGGACACAGATAGAGTGGATGCGGAGAGGATGTTTCCTGTAGTGGGGGAAGTCTAGGACCAGAGGACACAGATAGAGTGGATGTGGAGAGGATTTTTCCTGTAGTGGGGAAGTCTAGGACCAGAGGACACAGATAGAGAGGATGTTTCCTATAGTGGGGGAGTCTCGGACCAGAGGACACTGATAGAGTGGATGTGGAGAGGATGTTTCCTATAGTGGGGGAGTCTAGGACCAGAGGACACAAATAGAGTGGATGCGGAGAGGATGTTTCCTATCGTGGGGGAGTCTAGGACCAGAGGACACAGATAGAGTGGGTGTGGAGAGGATGTTTCCTATAGTGGGAGAGTCTAGGACCAGAGGACACAGATAGAGTGGATGTGGAGAGGATGTTTCCTATAGTGGGGGAGTCTAGGAGCAGAGGGCACTGATAGTGTGGATGTGGAGAGGATCTTTCCTATAGTGGGGGAAGTCTAGGACCAGAGGACACAGATAGAGTGGATGTGGAGAGGATGTTTCCTATCATGGGGGAGTCTAGGACCAGAGAACACAGATAGAGTGGATGCGGAGAGGATGTTTCCTATAGTGGGGGAAGTCCGGGACCAGAGGACACAGATAGAGTGGATGCGGAGAGGATGTTTCCTATAGTGGGGGAGTCCGGGGCCAGAGGACACAGATAGAGTGGATGTGGAGAGGATGTTTCGTATAGTGGGGGAGTCCGGAACCAGAGGACACAGATAGAGTGGATGTGGAGAGGATGTTTCCTATAGTGGGTGAGTCAAGGACCAGAGGACACAGATAGAGTGGATGTGGAGAGGATGTTTCCTATAGTGGGGAGTCTAGGACCAGAGGACACAGATAGAGTGGATGTGGAGAGGATGTTTCCTGTAGTGGGGGAGTCTAGGACCAGAGGACACAGATAGAGTGGATGTGGAGAGGATGTTTCCTATAGGGGGGGTGTCTCGGACCAGAGGATCCATTTAGAGTGGATGTGGAGTGGATGTTTCCTATAGTGGGGGAGTCTGGGACCAGAGGACACAGATAGAGTGGGTGTGGAGAGGATGTTTCCTATAGTGAGGGAGTCTAGGACCAGAGGACACAAATAGAGTGGATGCGGAGAGGATGTTTCCTATCGTGGGGCAGTCTAGGACCAGAGGACACAGATAGAGTGGGTGTGGAGAGGATGTTTCCTATAGTGGGAGAGTCTAGGACCAGAGGACACAGATAGAGTGGATGTGGAGAGGATGTTTCCTATAGTGGGGGAGTCTAGGAACAGAGGGCACTGATAGTGTGGATGTGGAGAGGATGTTTCCTATAGGGGGGGAGTCTAGGACCAGAGGACACAGATAGAGTGGGTGTGGAGAGGATGTTTCCTATAGTGGGGGAGTCTAGGACCAGAGGACACAGATAGAGTGGGTGTGGAGAGGATGTTTCCTATAGTGGGGGAGTCTAGGACCAGAGGGCACAGATAGAGTGGATGTGGAGAGGATATTTCCTATAGTGGGGGAGTCTAGGAGTCGAGGGCACTGATAGAGTGGATGTGGAGAGGATCTTTCCTATAGTGGGGGAAGTCTAGGACCAGAGGACACAGATAGAGTGGATGCGGAGAGGATGTTTCCTATAGTGGGGGAGTCCGGGACCAGAGGACACAGATAGAGTGGATGCGGAGAGGATGTTTCCTATAGTGGGTGAGTCTAGGACCAGAGGACACAGATAGAGTGGATGTGGAGAGGATGTTTCCTATAGTGGGGAGTCTAGGACCAGAGGACTCAGATAGAGTGGATGTGGAGAGGATTTTTCCTGTAGTGGGGAAGTCTAGGACCAGAGGACACAGATAGAGAGGATGTTTCCTATAGTGGGGGAGTCTAGGACCAGAGGACACAGATAGAGTGGGTGTGGAGAGGATGTTTCCTATAGGGGGGGTGTCTTGGACCAGAGGATCCATTTAGAGTGGATGTGGAGTGGATGTTTCCTATAGTGGGTGAGTCTGGGACCAGAGGACACAGATAGAGTGGATGCGGAGAGGATGTTTCCTATCGTGGGGGAGTCTAGGACCAGAGGACACAAATAGAGTGGGTGTGGAGAGGATGTTTCCTATTGTGGGTGAGTCTAGGACCAGAGGACACAGATAGAGTGGATGTGGAGAGGATGTTTCCTATAGTGGGGAGTCTAGGACCAGAGGACACAGATAGAGTGGATGTGGAGAGGATGTTTCCTATAGTGGGGGAGTCTCAGACCAGAGGACACAGATAGAGTGGATGCAGAGAGGATGTTTCCTATAGTGGGGGAGTCCGGGGCCAGAGGACACAGATAGAGTGGATGCGGAGAGGATGTTTCCTGTAGTGGGGGAAGTCTAGGACCAGAGGACACAGATAGAGTGGATGTGGAGAGGATTTTTCCTGTAGTGGGGAAGTCTAGGACCAGAGGACACAGATAGAGAGGATGTTTCCTATAGTGGGGGAGTCTCGGACCAGAGGACACTGATAGAGTGGATGTGGAGAGGATGTTTCCTATAGTGGGGGAGTCTAGGACCAGAGGACACAGATAGAGTGGGTGTGGAGAGGATGTTTCCTATAGGGGGGGTGTCTTGGACCAGAGGATCCATTTAGAGTGGATGTTTCCTATAGTGGGTGAGTCTGGGACCAGAGGACACAGATAGAGTGGATGCGGAGAGGATGTTTCCTATCGTGGGGGAGTCTAGGACCAGAGGACACAAATAGAGTGGGTGTGGAGAGGATGTTTCCTATTGTGGGTGAGTCTAGGACCAGAGGACACAGATAGAGTGGATGTGGAGAGGATGTTTCCTATAGTGGGGAGTCTAGGACCAGAGGACACAGATAGAGTGGATGTGGAGAGGATGTTTCCTGTAGTGGGGGAAGTCTAGGACCAGAGGACACAGATAGAGTGGATGTGGAGAGGATGTTTCCTATAGTGGGGTAGTCTAGGACCAGAGGACACAGATAGAGTGGATGTGGAGAGGATGTTTCTTATAGTGGGGGAGTCTCGGACCAGAGGACCCATTTAGAGTGGATGTGGAGTGGATGATTCCTATAGTGGGGGAGTCTCGGACCAGAGGACCCATTTAGATTGGATGTGGAGTGGATGATTCCTATAGTGGGGGAGTCTGGGACCAGGGGACACAAGCCTCAGGATAGAGGGGCACCCTTTACGAACGGAGATGAGGAGGAATTTCTTCAGCCAGAGGGTGGTGAGTCTGTGGAACTCGTTGCCTCGGGAGGCCGTGGAGACCGGGTCACTGGGCGTATTTAAGGCAGAGGTTTATTAGATTTATGACTGGTCAGGGTTCCGGGCAGATGGCAGGAGATTTGGGACTGAGGGGAAGAATGGATCAGGCGTGATGAAATGGCCAAGCAGACTCGATGGGCCGAGTGGTCTTACGGTCTAGTAAGTCACCTGATCTCCGCCTCTGTTTTGTTGCCTGCTCGTGGGAAACTGCATCACCATTAAAGCTGACGACGTGCCGGCTTCCGTTGAAAATGAACTGACCCCTTCCTCTGCTCCACAGAACCCCAACTTACTGAACAAAGCACAGAACAGCTGCCCTATGTATTGCAAGGAGATCCCCAGGAGCCTGGAGCAACAGCTGCAGGAACACAGGTGAGGTGTGGCCCCTACCCAGTCCTGGCGTCTGAGGGTGTTGGCATGCCCCTCCCTGTGGAACGCCGGTCCCCCCCACTCACGGTCGGCGGGATAATCCGTCCTTGTGGACTCTCCCGCGGCTGGGAGGGCCCGTCCAACTTAAATCCGGCCGCCAACGCATCGGGTAGTCGAGGCCCGGTAGCGTCACGGCCAGCGGGCTGGAGCGGGAGCGGGGAGGGAGGGTGTTCGACTCCGCGAGGGGTTTCCTCCTGCGGTCCGAAGGCGTAGTGGCTGGTGGGATAGTTGGTCCGTTGTGATTAGGCCGGGGGCGGGGGGGGTGGTTAAATGGGTGGGTCTCTGGCCCGCGGGGGGAAGGGGCGCGTGGAGTGCCCGGTGGGGCTGGGGCGAGTCTGTGTGGCTGAACCTTATCCTGTCTTCTCTCCACTTTGCCCCTCACCCCCGCTTCAGGCTGCAGCAGAAGCGCCTGTTCCTCCAGAAGCAGTCCCAGCTGCAGGCCTACTTCAACCAGATGCAGATCGCTGAGGGCACCTACCCCCAGCAGATGCCCGGCCATCACCCCGACGTCCAGCCGCCGTTCGGCCTGCCGCAGCCCGTCAGCCCGGCCCTGGCGCCCGCGGGGCAGATGCGCTGCAACCCCTTCCTCCGCCAACACTATGAGCTGCAGCTCCCCCCGCAGGCCCCGGCCCACCTGGAGGGGCAGCTGCGGTTTCCCTACCCGCCCTGCCACGCGGTCGGGGCCACGGCACCCGAGCCGGGCTACCCGGAACAGTGCCCCTACGCTCTCAACCAAACCCAGCCGGCGGCCATGCCCCTGCCCGAGAACCAGGCGGGCGAAGCTGCCCCTGACTCGCTGGAGACCTACAAGGACGTAGCGATCCCCGAAATGCCAGGGCTCTTTGACTGCGAGATGATGGAGACTGTCGACCCCCAACACGGGGGCTACGTCCTGGTGAACTGACCTCGCTGAGAAGGAAGGGGTGACCGGAAGAGAAATGGAGTCCGTTTCGTTTGTACATTTCGAGATATCACTAAACCTGACGACGTTTTTTTTTTCCTTCTTCAAGCGTGGCTGGGGGAGGGGGGGGCGCAGTGGAGGTCTGCCGTGCAGGAACTGGCTGACTCGTAGGAGCGATCGTCGTGGGGGTTCCTTCGGGCCTCGAGAAGGGAGAGAGAGGCAGGAGAGGCGGACCTTACCGTGGAACGCGCTCCCAAAGTGGGGGGGGTTGTGGACAAACACAGCGGAACGACGAGCACGCAACTCGGCTTAGGACGCGGCGCACGACGGGTCGTATCGGTTCCGCCGGGGGGGGGGGGGGGAGAAAAAAAAAAAGAAGCAATACGTTAAGCGAGAAAACTTTGAGCTCAGTAGCTGGGAAATTCACGGAAAATTTATGATCTAACCATCCCAACTGAGAATCCTCCAGCCGACAACCGCGTACCTCCCGTTGACCGTCGAACAATGCAATGTGTCTGGGGTGGCTGGTGTGTGTGTGTGCTTAACTGCTTTAAGCTGTGACCCCCCCCCTCCCACCACCACCCCCCCCCCCCTAGAAACCGAGTAGCGGGACTCGCTTATCGTAATCCAAGGTAACCCGTCCCAGATCGCCAAGGAGAGAGAGAGAGAGAGAAATAAAACTGCTTGACTCATACATTTCACACGCCAGAGGATGTTGCTAGATTAGGGTTAAACACCTTAGCGTAGAAAGTTCTAACAAATCTTTTGAAAAGCTCCTCCTTCCGGGGGGGGGGGGGGGGGGGAGGGTATTTTAAGTCTACACGCCTCTGGATTCAGAAGGAGGTAATTTGACGTGTTAGTACTCGTTCAGTGTTTGCTTTCGAGGAATAATTCATTGTAATTTTGGATTTCAAACATGAGTTGCTGGTTGCTAATTAAAGACATTGTACACTTTGCCTAGGGTTTTTTAGAAGTTCTATGAGAAATAAGCTTTACAGACAGAAACTGTCGCGTGAGGTGTGATGTGCTGTGCCTTTTTCCCTTTTCACCCCTACCCTCTCCCCCCACCCCCCCCCCCCCCGGCTTCCTTTAACTTAAACGTAAACAGCAACACATTTCTGGAAAGAAGTTTCGGCAAGACGATGCCCCCAGTTAACCAAAGTCACTTCAGAGCCGAGCCCTGGGGTTCCACCGTGTGGAGCACAGGGCTCCGTCTCGCTCTGCGTTCAGACTGACCTGTATGTAAAGAGTAAAAAGCAATATTTATTAAGTGTTTTCAAGAGATGATTGTATACTGAGATGGCTGTTTTTTTTTCCTGTTCTGTCGGAATAACGTCTCCTCGTTTTCCCTCCTGCTCCATTGTACGCAAGGTCAGGGTATTTCAAGTTCATCCTCCGCCGCCGGGCGGAACAATGTTCCCCTGGACCGAGGTGTCGTGGGGTCATAGAAAAGTACAGTGCAGAAAACAGGCCCTTCGGCCCACCTACCTACCCCGTGCTGGAACCGTTTAAGCTGCCCGCTCCCATCGACCCGCACCGGGACCACACCCCTCCCACCCGTGTACCTTGTCCAAACTTCTCTTAAACGTCGAAACTGAGCTGGCAGCTCGTTCCACGCACCCACCGCCCTCCGACTGAAGTTCCCCTTCGGCTTTTCACCCTTCACCCTTAACCCATGACCTCTAGCTGTTGCCCCACCCAGCCTCAGTGGGAAAAGCCTGCTTGCGTTTACCCTATCGATACCCCTCATAATTTTATATACCTCTATCAAATCCCCTCTCAATCTCCCACGCTCCGAAGAACGAAGTCCCGACCTTATAACTCCGGTCCTTCAGACCCGGCCACATCCTCGTAAGTTTTCAACCTTGTTTACCTCGTTCCTGTAGGTAGGTGCACGGCACTGTTCATATGTAACTTACACACACACACTCACACTCACACACTCACACACACACTCACACACACACACACACTCACACACACACACACACACACACACACACTCACACACACACACACACACACACACACAGAGACACACACACACACACACTCACACACACACACACACTCACACACACACACACACACACTCACACACACACACACACAGAGACACACACACTCACACACACACTCACACACACACACACACACACGCACACTCACACACACACACACACAGAGACACACACACACACTCACACACACACTCACACACTCACACACACACACACACACACAGAGACACACACACACACACACACAGACACACACACACACACACTCACACACACACACACTCACACACACACTCACACACACACACACTCACACACACACTCACACACACACACTCACACACACACACACACACACACTCTCACACACACACACACACACACACACACACTCACACACACACACACAGAGACACACACACACACACACACAGACACACACACACACACACACTCACACACACACACACTCACACACACACTCACACACAAACACACTCACACACACATCTTACCGCAAATAAATTAACAAATAATTAGGTGCATTTACAAGTTAATAAGTAAACAGTACTGGCGCTCCATACATGATTAAATTAATTTGCAAAACCACCTGGCCCAGAACTAGCTGAAGTCTGTAGGATTTGGTAGGTACACAGACCTTTGAAGCTGCCAATTTTGTAGATTCAGTTGGCGTTGACTTCCTATTCCACCATGAAATGTCAACACTGTGGAATTTGCAGTCTTAACTCATCGCACCTCAGCCTCCTGCGGGAGATCTCTGAGCCCGCTTCCCTGAGCAGACAGGCGGGCGAGCGCCGCATGGGTCTCTGTGGTGTTCCCGAGGCCCGGCCAGTCGACAGCACCCAGAAGCCCAGTCAGCGACTCGCTTTCTCCCCCTCAGCGTTCCTGCTCCCACTCCTGCTTGCTGCCCGTTCGGCTTTCCCGGGCCGTCGGTGCGTCCCATTTGCTAATAATACCACGTCCTGCCTCTCCCGCCCTCCACCGCCACGCCCGGACATCTCAAGCCCGGCTGCGACTCAAGAGTGGGGATGGTTTCGAAGCACGGCTTTCTAGATCTTCCTTGGAATGTGCTACCCAGACACGGCCCAAGGGGGACAACCCTCGGTGATGCTGATCCCTGCCCCAAGCCCTCTGCCACAGCATCTTAAATAAAAATACGTCACCAATGCCCCTCCCCCCCAAACGCCGCAATGTTTTCTCAAGGTGTGTCACTGCCGCTGAACTTGATTTCTGGTTTTTCGGTCAGGAAAGGAATCTCCTGACGCCTCAGCGGGCCATCGCTGTGACAATGCAGACCCTCCGAGAATGACCAAGCTTGTCCCAGGCTTGATGACCCAGGCATGCGGAGGGACGCAATGCACGAGACGCTGTGGTAGGATCGGGTAGGATGGGGCGTATTGAACACGATGATGAGGCAGCGACTTGTGTCTGACAGTGACTGGGGTGAATTTTTGTCTAACAGAGAGTGGGGTGACATTTTGCCTGACAGAGACTGGGGTGTCTGTGTCTAACAGAGAGTGGGGAGACATTTTGCCTGACAGAGACTGGGGTGTCTGTGTCTAACAGAGAGTGGGGAGACATTTTGCCTGACTGTGACTGGGGTGTCTGTGTCTGACAGAGAGTGGGGAGACATTTTGCCTGACAGAGACTGGGGAGACATTTTGCCTGACTGTGACTGGGGTGAATTTTTGTCTAACAGAGAGTGGGGAGACATTTTGCCTGACAGAGACTGGGGTGCCTGTGTCTAACAGAGAGTGGGGAGACATTTTGCCTGACAGAGACTGGGGTGTCTGTGTCTGACAGAGAGTGGGGAGACATTTTGCCTGACAGACTGGGGTGAATTTTTGTCTAACAGAGAGTGGGGAGACATTTTGCCTGACAGAGACTGGGGTGTCTGTGTCTGACAGAGAGTGGGGAGACATTTTGCCTGACAGAGACTGGGGTGTCTGTGTCTAACAGAGAGTGGGGTGACATTTTGCCTGACAGAGACTGGGGTGTCTGTGTCTAACAGAGAATGGGGAGACATTTTGCCTGACAGAGACTGGGGTGTCTGTGTCTAACAGAGAGTGGGGAGACATTTTGCCTGACAGACTGGGGTGAATTTTTGTCTAACAGAGAGTGGGAAGACATTTTGCCTGACAGAGACTGGGGTGTCTGTGTCTGACAGAGAGTGGGGAGACATTTTGCCTGACAGACTGGGGTGAATTTTTGTCTAACAGAGAGTGGGAAGACATTTTGCCTGACAGAGACTGGGGTGTCTGTGTCTAACAGAGAGTGGGGAGACATTTTGCCTGACAGACTGGGGTGAATTTTTGTCTAACAGAGAGTGGGAAGGCATTTTGCCTGACAGACTGGGGTGTCTGTGTCTGACAGAGAGTGGGGAGACATTTTGCCTGACTGTGACTGGGGTGACTGTGTCTAACAGAGAGTGGGGAGACATTTTGCCTGACAGAGACTGGGGTGTCTGTGTCTAACAGAGAGTGGGGTGACATTTTGCCTGACAGAGACTGGGGTGAATTTTTGTCTAACAGAGAGTGGGGAGACATTTTGCCTGACAGACTGGGGTGAATTTTTGTCTAACAGAGAGTGGGAAGACATTTTGCCTGACAGAGACTGGGGTGTCTGTGTCTAACAGAGAGTGGGGAGACATTTTGCCTGACAGAGACTGGGGTGTCTGTGTCTAACAGAGAGTGGGGAGACATTTTGCCTGACAGACTGGGGTGAATTTTTGTCTAACAGAGAGTGGGAAGACATTTTGCCTGACAGAGACTGGGGTGTCTGTGTCTGACAGAGAGTGGGGAGACATTTTGCCTGACAGAGACTGGGGTGTCTGTGTCTAACAGAGAATGGGGGAGACATTTTGCCTGACTGTGACTGGGGTGTCTGTGTCTGAAAGAGAGTGGGGAGACATTTTGCCTGACAGACTGGGGTGAATTTTTGTCTAACAGAGAGTGGGGAGACATTTTGCCTGACAGAGACTGGGGTGTCTGTGTCTAACAGAGAGTGGGAAGACATTTTGCCTGACAGAGAGTGGGGAGACATTTTGCCTGACAGAGACTGGGGTGTCTGTGTTTAACAGAGAATGGGGAGACATTTTGCCTGACAGAGACTGGGGTGTCTGTGTCTGACAGAGAATGGGGAGACATTTTGCCTGACAGACACTGGGGTGTCTGTGTCAAACAGAGAGTGGGGAGACATTTTGCCTGACAGACTGGGGTGAATTTTTGTCTAACAGAGAATGGGGAGACATTTTGCCTGACAGAGAATGGGGAGACATTTTGCCTGACTGTGATTGGGGTGACTGTGTCTAACAGAGAGTTGGAAGACATTTTGCCTGACAGAGACTGGGGTGTCTGTGTCTAACAGAGAGTGGGGAGACATTTTGCCTGACAGACTGGGGTGAATTTTTGTCTAACAGAGAGTGGGGAGACATTTTGCCTGACTGTGACTGGGGTGTCTGTGTCTGACAGAGAATGGGGAGACATTTTGCCTGACAGAGACTTGGGTGTCTGTGTCTAACAGAGAGTGGGGAGACATTTTGCCTGACAGACTGGGGTGAATTTTTGTCTAACAGAGAATGGGGAGACATTTTGCCTGACTGTGACTGGGATGAATTTTTGTCTAACAGAGAGTGGGGAGACATTTTGCCTGACAGACTGGGGCGTCTGTGTCTAACAGAGAGTGGGGAGACATTTTGCCTGACAGACTGGGGTGAATTTTTGTCTAACAGAGAGTGGGGAGACATTTTGCCTGACAGAGACTGGGGTGTCTGTGTCTAACAGAGAGTGGGGAGACATTTTGCCTGACAGACTGGGGTGAATTTTTGTCTAACAGAGAGTGGGGAGACATTTTGCCTGACAGAGACTGGGGTGTCTGTGTCTAACAGAGAGTGGGGTGACATTTTGTCCGACAGAGACTGGGGTGAATTTTTGTCTAACAGAGAGTGGGGAGACATTTTGCCTGACTGTGACTGGGGTGAATTTTTGCCTGACTGTGACTGGGGTGGCTTTTTGTCTAACAGAGAATGGGGAGACATTTTGCCTGACTGTGACTGGGGTGAATTTTTGCCTGACTGTGACTGGGGTGGCTTTTTGTCCGACAGAGACTGGGGTGAATTTTTGTCTAACAGAGAGTGGGGAGACATTTTGCCTGACTGTGACTGGGGTGAATTTTTGCCTGACTGTGACTGGGGTGAATTTTTGTCTAACAGAGAATGGGGAGACATTTTGCCTGACTGTGACTGGGGTGAATTTTTGCCTGACTGTGACTGGGGTGGCTTTTTGTCCGACAGAGACTGGGGTGAATTTTTTGTCTGACAGAGAATGGGGAGACATTTTGCCTGACAGAGACTGGGGTGAATTTTTGTCTAACAGAGAGTGGGGAGACATTTTGCCTGACAGACTGGGGTGTCTGTGTCTGACAGAGAGTGGGGTGACATTTTGCCTGACTGTGACTGGGGTGAATTTTTGTCTAACAGTGACTGGGGTGGCTTTTTGTCCGACAGAGTCTGGGGTGAATTTTTGTCTAACAGAGAGTGGGGAGACATTTTGCCTGACAGACTGGGGTGTCTGTGTCTGACAGAGAGTGGGGTGACATTTTGCCTGACTGTGACTGGGGTGAATTTTTGTCTAACAGTGACTGGGGTGGCTTTTTGTCCGACAGAGTCTGGGGTGGCTTTTTTCAGCCCAATAGCGAGGGCCCTGCTGTGCTGTACACCGGACGGCCTCTAACCCCTAACCCCTCTCAGCCGCCTGACATTAAGAGCCGTTCGGTTCTCCCACTTCCCCTAACCGGTAGCCAGTAGCTTAGACCGAACCCCTCCCCCCCAAACCGCCTCCCCTTCCTCCCCCATCTCACTGCCCAGGGAGCGCACAGCAGGTGTAGAACAACGCAGTTCCACAGGCATGTCCAGAGAACCTTGGCCAGGCTCAATAGTCTCCTCCCGGCCTTCACTGCTTTCACGAAACCATTGAGCTACATAGCCCGCTAGGGTCTGTAATCTGAATTTGCCGTAGGGAGTGTTTTTACCTTTGTAATCTTTTAATACAACAAATACTTTGAAGAGACTTTGGTGCAATGTATAAAGTTAAGGTGGTGACGGAAATAAGTGCAATATGTGTGGACATGTAGAATGCGTTCTGTTAATAGCCGATGCACTACTGTGTATGCTCTTGATGTGTGAGGGAAAAAAAAGCTGCTTTTTTACGATTTGGTAATTAAACAATAGTGTTGTTTCTACAGTAATGAAATGTCATACACCTAATGGACCTTTTGAAGAAACCAATCGTCTATGGTTACATTGAGAAAATCTGTGTATTATACTGGTGTGACACTGCCTTCTTTTGGTCTGTCAGAGAGAGCCTGGCAGCCCTCGGTACCTCAAAAGCAACGGTTTTTTTTGTATGACAATGAGAAATTACGAAAGTGACTCTTCTGTTTTTTGTTGGAACTATTTGGCAGACGTCTGCGCCAGAACTGTGTGGAGAAGATGCTGCTGAGTTTTACGGTAGTTTGACAAGCAATCTTTGTACTGTTAACCAAAGGATAATTTAAAATCGGTAACTTCAAGGATCTAAAGAAATGCAGTTCATGTATTGGTCCAAATTCTAGTTTGATTGAAGAATAAATCAAGGTTGTAGTGTTTGAGCAATAACCCAAGGTGTGTGTTTTGTCTGACGGGACGCAGCGGAACTTGTATTTTTGACCTGGCTTTCAGTTTGGTCTGCGCTACAGCTCCTGAATTTCAAATCCGAGGTCATGTTTATCGTCCTACTGCCTGTAACATATGCACAACCAGAGGAAGCAATGGTCTTCCAGGCCATGGTGTGCCCGGAAACGTACATCGCACACAGCGCAGAAATAGTACCCTGTCCGGGGCACCACTCTTTGTATCAGCCACATAGAACACAGAACACATCTAACAGATCTTCTTGTCTTCGAATATGCTCCTTGTCTGCCATCAATGTCTGTTGTCTTCATGTTCAAATATCCCTCCATTTCCATCTTCAAATATTCCCCTCGTCTATCATCCATATCCCTTTGTCTATTCCCTTCACATTCAAATATTCCCCTCGTCTATCATCCTTATCCCTCTATTTCCATCTTCAAATATCCTCCCCCCACCTATCATCCACTCGATAGGTTTCAATGAAATCCTCCTCACCTATCCCCCCCCCCTGCCTTTACTCTTCTGAGTCCCATTGACCGCAGGCCCAGAGAACCTCAAACGCTCGGCTGTGTGCTTCATCGACCGACTTGACCCCAGAGGGTGCAACACCTCACACCTGCCCGCATTAAACTCCATCTGCCACTGCTCTGCCCGCATCTCTATCTCACGGTATTCTGTGATCGGCCTTTGCATTGTCCATGACTCCATCAATCTTGTTGTCAGTGAGAGACTTGCCCACTCACCCAAATCTACATTTTCATCGATATTTCTCTCTCTCTCTACACCCCCCACCCCAGCCCCCAGTACCAATCCTTTGCAGGACACCCCTGGCCACGGACCTCCAGCCCGGGTAATAGGCTTCCACCCTACTCCCCGATTTCCAAGAATGAGCCGGTCCCAACTGATACCCTGGATACCCAGCACTTCTGACTATGGGGAACCTTGTCACGTGCCTCAGTGAGATAGCCTTACCCTCAACAGGGACGTTTTGACGCCCTGCGCAGAGGTAAGATGACAGTCCCTAAGCAGGCCACACCTTCCAAATGCACATCAATGCCAACGGATCTGGGGTTGAGAGGGTGAACAGCTTCAAGTTCCTCGGCATCCACATCACCGAGGATCTCACCCGGTCTGTCCACACCGGCTGTGCAGTGAGAAAGGCACAACAGCGTCTCTCTCACCTCAGACGGTTGAGGAAGTTTGGTGTGGGGGCCCCCCAAATCCTCAGGACTTTCTACAGGGGCACGACTGAGGGCATCCCGACTGTCTGCATCACGGCCCGGTACGGGAACTGTATCTCCCTCAATGGCAGGGGCACGATTGAGAACATCCCGACCGGCTGCATCACGGCCCGGTACGGGAACTGTACCTCCCTCAGTCGCAGGACTCTGCAGAGAGTGGTGCGGACAGCCCGGCCCATCTGTAGATGTGAACTCCCCACCATTCAGGACTTTTACAGAGACGGGTGTGTAAAAAGGGGCCCGAAGGATCACTGGGGACCCGAGTCACCCCAAACACAAACTGTTCCAGCTGCTCCCACCCGGGAAACGGTCCCGCAGCATAAAAGCCAGGACCGACAGGCCCCGGGACAGCTTCTCCCACCAGGCCGTCAGACTGATGAACTCACACTGACACAACTGTACATCCATGTTATATTGACTGTCCTGTTGTACATATTATTTATTACAAATTACTATGAATGGCAAATTCCACATTCAGAGGGAGGCGTAACATAAAGATTTTTACTCCTCGTGTAAGTGATACAATTCAGTTCAAATCCTGTCGTTCAGTTTCATCTCTGGCCGATAATCACCCAGATTATCCCCCATTTCCCTCC